>NW_015166580.1:710-6679 GCF_001447785.1 Gekko japonicus | reverse complement strand
CTTTTTTAGTGTTGGCGTCCATTTCCTTCACCTTCTCAGCCGTTTGCTCCATTACTTTAAAGTCTCAGTCAGTTGGAGCTGCTGAGTTGCAAGATTCTGGTTTAGAGTCGTCAGCTGTTGTTTGATGTTAGTCATCTAGTCCAGCAGAGGGCGCAAGGAATCTGCAACATTTTGGAGAACTCAGTGACCTCCTCCGGTTGAGAGCTCAAGATCCCGGCTGGTTTCACTTTTGCTGGTTTGTCTTTCTCTGCCCTCTTCCCCACCATCTTTATGGATTATTTACTTTTATGAAAATTTGCTAAAGTCTCTGAAATACGCCCATATGCTTAGTCTCTCAAAGCAGATTTCAATGCTTTTTCTTCTGCTCCCCCCTTAGTATTTCATTGTTTAGTTCATGCGCATGGGAAGGGCCCCTCCCCCGCTCGCTTTTTTTGCCGTTCCCAGGGGTAAGCTTTCTTTTAAAATTCTCATATTCGCTTTAACCTGAGTCACTGTTCATTGTTGGTTATACGACCTCGCTCGGCACATGTTCAAAATGCTCAATCTCAGATGCTTGTCCCAGTCAGCGGCTCTAGATCCATACGGACACTCAGCGGCAGGACCGCCGGGGCGGAGGAGTGCCTCAATTCCCCAGCATTGCACTGGTGAAGAGGTCACCCCTCAAAAGCCCCATGACTAGGAGCCTTTTGCCAAGGCACGGGGGGGTAGCGACTCATCGCCCCCCCTCCTTTCTGCTGGTGCACAGATCACATCCCCAGGAGGTTCGGAAGATGTGACCGCCAGCGTGTCGCCATAAACTGGAAGTCAGTTACAAGTTTTTTCAGAGCTGTTTTCTCAAGGGCAGCTCTTGAAAGAGCTCTCTCAGCCCCACCTACCTCACAGAATGTCTGCTGTGGGGAAGGGAAAGGAGATTGTAAGCCTCTCTGAGACCCCTTTGGATAGTGAAGGGCGGGGTATAAATCCAATTCTCCTCCTCCTTCTGTATCTGAGGAAGTGTGCGTACACACGAAAGCTCATACCTTGAATAAAACTTTGTTGGTCTTAAAGGTGCCACTGGACTCAAACTTTGCTCAAGTATCATTTGTTATAATTGAAAAGGTCTTTGGAATGGCATAGAACAGCGCCATCTAGCAGAGAGAGACTTAATTACAAACAAGATCAATGTGCAACCCAAATCTTCATGTGCAACACTTGAATTGTTATTAGCAGGCAGGGAAAGGAATGATCCATTCACTATTTTTAAGAAACCCACATCTAGTAGTGAGACAGTCTTTTGGTCTTTACAAAATGTTGGGAACACTTCAGAGAACACAATTTTGACCAAAGAGTGGGCAAATTTGGAATAATGAGCATTGTAAAAATTCTCAAACTGTGTTCCTTGTGTGGAGCAAAGAACACTGTATATACCCCACTCTTCAATTAAAGGACTCCCAAGGTGTTTTACATAAAAAATAAAATACAGCTATTAAAACTTCCACAACCCCCCCCCAAAAAACCCCAGCTTACAATTTAAACCAAAATGATGTGCCAGTAAAATACACCCACTCCAAATGGGTTCCCACAGGAATCATGGAAGAAAAAGTCTTCACCCATTTTGCACAAAAATGTCAAGGTAGATGAGAAGCAGCCCTCATGGAGCAAGGGCATTCTGCAACACTGAGGCCACCACCAAAAAAGCTCTGTTCCTAAACAGACGTTCCACACACCAACAATGCCAGTTAAAACCTGCCAGATTAGGCTAAACAACAACCCACAATAGCAAAAACTTCATGTCTATTTTTAGGTGTCAGGCCAAAATGTATATTTTTATCCAGGCTTTTCATGAATGGGTTTTGTCTTTTCAACTGTTTGTTTTGTCTATTTCTGATCTGAAGTCTGTTTTATATTATTTTTACATCCCTGGCTTGTGTTTAATGGCTTGTTTTGTTTTTATACTGATAATTTAGGATAATTTTTTGTGGCATTATTTTTACTTGTAAGTCTCCTTCAGCAGCCTTCTGGAAAGGCAGTATAAAAATGTCCTCAACTAACAACTAAATCAGCCACATAACATTTCATACATCCTTTATGGCCTTTCATGGGGCTCTCCCACACTTTCGTTTTCGTGGGTTGTGTGTCCTTAATGCTTTGGTTTTTTTCTTTTATGCATGTGTTTTACTCCCTCTAGTGGTCAACTTGATATTACATCTCTGTATATTCAGTATGCGCAGGGAAATATGCTGGGCATACACTGATATAATATCAAATCAACCACTAGAGGAAGCAAAACACATGCAGAAAAGACCCCCCCCCCAAAAAAAAAGCAATAGGGACACGCAAGCCACAAAAATGAAAGTGCAGAAAAGCCTATGCTCTCAGCATAAAGGTAAAGGTTCCCTTGCTCGAAAGCCAGTCGAATCCGACTCTAGGGTTGCGGTGCTCATCTCCGTTTCAAAGCCGAAGAGCCAGCGCTGACCGAAGACATTTCCGTGGTCATGTGGCCAGCATGACAAATGAACAATTTCCCTGCAAGGTAAAAAAAAACAAACCAAAACCAACCCACAAAAATAACACAGCAGGCAGAATAGTTCTGCCCTCACTCTTTGCTTGCCCAGCCAGTTTCCTATTTAAAAACAAAAACGAAAAACAGAAGGGAGCACAGCATCAGAGCACCATAATCACCTGCAGCTTATTTTAATGCCTCCGTGGCTACAGCAGGCTAACCCACATGTGCCCAAGTTAGCACTACCAGGTGTGTTGTGCTTACTGAAAACCAAAACACAGTTGCAGGGGTTTCCTTATAATTCCTATTGGTTAAAAATTGCATTGTAAGGAGAGATAATTAACCATTTTGCCTGCTCCTCTGAAAAATACCTTATGAAGAAGAGAAGAAGAAGAGATTGGATTTATACCCTGCCCTTCACTACCCAAAGGAGTCTCAGAGCGGCTTACAAACTCCTTTCCCTTCCCCTCCCCACAACAGACACCCTGTGAGGTGTGTGGGGCTGAGAGAGCTCTTGACAGAAACTGCTCTTTTTCAAGAACAGCTGTGCCAGAGCTACCACTTGCCCAAGGTCATCCAGCCAGGTGCAAGTGGAGGAGTGGGGAATCAAACCCGGTTCTCCCAGATTAGAGTCCGCGCACTTAACCACTACACCAAACTGGCTCTCCACACCAAACTTTCATAGTTAGACATCTTGGCCTTCAAGATGAAATGGGATAATAACAGTTGCCAGAATTTTATTTGCACCGGCATGGAGGACGCTCATGATTCTAACGCTACATGAGCTGATATTGAAGATTATGGAATGTGCTGAAATGGACAAGTTGACAAATACATTAAAAGGGAGAATGGGAGCAGAATTTGTGGGACCCCGGAGGGCATTCGATGACTGGTTAAAACTTAAGTATTAAGAAAACAAGATCAAGTGAAGAATAGTAAGAATGACAGATGAAGTAGTTGTGAAATTGTAATGAGAAGATATGCCCGCAGAATGCTAAACTGGAATTTTAAAATATTTCTGTACTTTTCTTTTCTTCCTCCTGTCCCCTTTCCCCCTTTCTGTATATAAACTAATAAAAAAATTCAACAAAAAGGTAGAATGGGATAAAATTAGGTCTGCCGGCAAAGTGTATTTACTGCTAGGCAGATGGAGTACAAAACTAGGGGAAGAAGTGGGGAAATTATGTCCTGAGGGCTGTATCTGGCCTGCACATAGGTTTGCTGGCTCCAGGTTGGCAAATTCCTGGAGGTTCGGGGTTGGAGCCTGGAAGGACCTCTGCAGGGTATAATACCATAGAGTCCACCCTCCAGAGCAGCCGTTTCTTCAGGGGAACTGATCTCTGTAGTCTGGAGATTAATAGTAATTCCGGAAAATCTCCAGGCCCCACCTGCATGCCTTTCCATTCAGCTTTCAGACGGCTCAACAATTTGACAGGCACACCAGCCCATTGGACTTCAGCACCGCCCAGTGAGTTAACTTGAATGCGGAATTTTAAAATAGCTTGAGTGCCAGACACATCTAGCTCTCCTCCCGGTTTTAAAGGCAACGAATGAACTCAGTCCAAGACTGTGTGCAGGAGACACAGCTGAAGTGAGAAGAACTATGCATGAATGTTGCACAGGACACAAGGTGCATATCAGATATGGGCTCAGCACAACAGCAGAATTTGAAATACCGTTTTTACCTTGTCCCTTTAAACACCCTGCAAATGAAGATCTAGCACCTCAGGGAACAAGGTTCTAGGCCAGCCATCTTTGTGCTGTGCTAGTGTTGTACTCAGAGGCATTTTTCAGCATAGTTTATAGTGATACTATCCTATACTATAAGTGCAGTTATAGTTTCAAAATATGAGAACTTTTAATCTATGGCTTTTGCAATGGATTGTAAGCGTTTTGAAGGACAGCCATCAGCTACTGCAGAAAGTTAGGAATGCCTGCCCTCTAGTGAAACACTCGGGAAATACACCTATCAATGACCACATTGGTATCCTGCCTACAGAAATGTTGTTCATTATGTTTCATTCCTGTGCATAAATATATCCAAAGCAGTTTGTTTTAAATTTTTAGTTTTTTTTCTTATACACATAAACCCTCTGACACTTCATTTAACATGCACACTGAACCATGGATCTGCTATAAATTTCTCCATTCATCTATGACATCTTATAATTTTATTTACGATCACACTATCAGACTGTGCCCAAATACCCCATTTAAGTCTTAAAGCCGATAGGCTGTTTGACCAGAAAGAGACAGCAGTATAACAAAGTTATTGCTGTTCAATATTCATTAAAAACAAACAATGTTTAATTGCAGTAATTATATATTTATAATGTTATAACAGCGTTCCATGCGCCTTGGTGTTTAGTCATGCCGGCCACATGACCACGGAAACGTCTTCGGACAGCGCTGGCTCTTTGGCTTTGAAACGGAGATGAGCACTGCAACCCTAGAGTCGGACTCGACTGGCTTTCGAGCAACGGAACCTTTACCTTTACTAATGTTAAACCAAAACCCAAGTCTGCTAACAGAATCATTAAATGGTAGTTAGAAGAGCAAGCAGGCTACTTATTCAGATGAGGATCCAGAAATTTTCTTCTCAGATAACACAGAAAAAGAAGGAATGCTCACTAGTTTCTACTGAAGACATCACAAACCCCCTTTCTTGGCCTGTAAATCACCCAGATAAGACAGCAAGAGGAAGTGAATTCATTCTTGCACTCAAATACAAAAGGTTTTCTAGAAACTTAAAATTCTGCAGAAACAAGGGCGAAAGAGTATGTTTACATCTCACTGATTTCAATGGGAAATACCAACATACCCCACCCACCCCAGTTTCTCATCATGGTTAATGAGAAAAGATGCTTCACAGCCCGAGGGGTTTTTCAAGCATATTCTGAAGTATTGCTGCAGAACGGTTGCCATACCAAGATGAGTATGGGAGTCTCACTTAAATAAGATTTTTTTTGAACATTTAATAGAATACTGGAGAAAACAGGAGGAAGTGGTTTTCTCTGTGGCCCCCAATATTACTGACTGGATTATAGGAGTATGGACCATTGCTGTCATGTCTCTACTGAAACAGAGTTATAAAGCAAGAAGACATAAAGGTTGGGAGGTTCATAGAACAATGGGCTTTGTTTATGTCATCGAAAGATAAAGTTAATGAAGAAGAGGAGATTGGATTTTCCCCCCACCCTTCACTACCCAAAGGAATCTAAGAGCAGCTTATGAACTCCTTTCCCTTCCCCTCCCCACAACAGACACCCTGTGAGGTAGGTGGGGCTGAGAGAGCACTGACAGAAACGGCTCTTTTTCAAGAACAGCTCTGACAGAACTATGGCTTGCCCAAGATCATCCAGCAGCTGCAAGTGGAGGAGTGGGGAATCAAACCCAGTTCTTCCAGATTAGAGTCCGCGCACTTAACCGCTACACCAAATTGGCTCAATGACAGTTGAGCCCCCCCTTTTGTGTCTGTATGTGACAT
>NW_015166580.1:0-353 GCF_001447785.1 Gekko japonicus | reverse complement strand
CATGAGTGGGAAAAAGCGATCAATAAATTGAAAGTATTATTATTATTATTATTATTATTATTATTATTATTATTATTATTATTATTATTATTATATTATTATTATTTTCGTTGTTTTGAAGCTTTGTAATAGATATTCTTTTGTATTTTTGTACGATCTCCCCTCCATTCTCCTTTTTACTTGTTAACTATAATAAAGTTTAAAAACAATGGTTTCAAACTATGGGTGTCTGTGTGTGGAGGTGGGAAGATTTGGGGATGATTTTGGACTTCTTCCCCTGACGTCCCATTCTGAAAAATGCTGCCTCAGTTTTGCCCCTCCCTTGTCTAAACAGAACCTGCAATTATTTTTTC
>NW_015166579.1:61657-77689 GCF_001447785.1 Gekko japonicus | reverse complement strand
CATGAACGTTCAAGTGCACATATATAGACATTGGTACTTCTTTATACATTGTACGTTGGTAGTTCATTTTGTTTGCTGTTCAGGGGGGGAAAACACTGCAAAAAGAAGGGAGTACAGTGCATCCAAGTGGGAGCGGTGATTGGGCCACGCGCAGATACGCATGTGCAAATATTTTTTTTGTAAAAAAAAAACAACTTGTGCTGCGATGCTATTTGGGCAGTGCCTGGAGCCTTGTCGCATGATGCAAGCAGTTCGGGGAGGGGTGTGTGATCATCCCAACCCGCAAAAATACCCCCGATCAAATGTACAACGGGAACTAATTGCAATAAGCTTGCCATATAACACAAGCCTCAGACTGGCTGGTATGCAACATCTGAAATAGGAAAAGGCCCTTGTGGATCATGCTGTAAAGGAGATGCCTTGCTTTTGTTACACAAAAATGATATTAGTAGAGTTGCACATCTTCTCTTACTTTCCCTGTATACAATAAGTGCTTGTTGTACTTGTGAACTGCAGAGTGGTAGCTGTGTTAGTCTATTGTAGCATGATAAAACAGAAGTTCACTGGCATTGGAAAGACTAACAACATTTATTCCAGCATTTTCATTAGTTGAAGCTCACGTCTCCAGACACAGATTGGATAGAAATCATTTTGGAGGTATTTCTAAGAAAAGGGTAGAGACGGACAAGGACTTGGTACAATTCCGCATACAGAGATGTCATCACTGGCATTGGAACAAAGAAAGTCTCAGAAAGGCAAACTTAATATTTAAAATTTAAAAGTCCTATTCAGAGGTGTCAAACATAAGGCCCGCGGGCTGGATAAGATATTCAGCAATAATGCCATTAAAGATCATAGGTATTCAACCATTCAAATGGCCACCTTATAGCTTTGTAACAGTAAGTTTTGTCTTTAATAATTTTAAATTAAAATAATTGTTCTCTCACAGCCTAACCTACCTCACAGGGTTACTGTGAGAATAAAAGTAAGAGGAAAACCACTGCACAGAGCTGCTTGAATGAAAGGTAGAATAAAATTGTGATAGTAAGATTTATTCCATCAGTTCTTTTAACCTCTTCATATAAGCATACATTCGTGGCACACAGTAATAAATTATATTTGTTTGCTTTTTAGTTGAAAATGCTAAAGTTGTATAAGGCAGCAAACTTTAATACGAACACAAAAGGAGATCTGGGAGCTAAATAAGTGCAATCATAATTAGATTTTTAATTGCTACTGAAAGGCATTTTCAGTAATGTTTCATTTTTGTTAGTAAATTGAATCTAGTAAAGGGCATGTGTTTATCTCTAATGTTGGTTCATAAATAAGATTTTGAATGGTCTTACATAATCCTGTTGTTGGAAGATAGAAGAATTGTCAGTGTTGTCCAAGTGCTTATCTCAAACAATGGAAATGTATCACAAATAGGTAGGGATTAATTGTTCCTCACCCCTTTGAACGGAATTCAAGCCTTTAAGTATTGACAATGCTAGAAGCAAGGCTGCTGACAACTATACAGACAAAGATTACTTCTTCCCTTCCTCACACTACCTAAAGCCAACTCAAACAAAATATACCCCCTGAAACATGACATGACTTGCCCAAATCCAAGAGTCCCCAGGTCAGCAAGGCCCCTGGAATTTTGTCACACTACTGTCTTTGTTGGCAGTCGTCAGAGACCGTCCACAACCTCTGTAACATAGTTTTGGGGTTTCAGGTAGGTCAGGCAGTCACATAGGGATGCCAGCCTCCAGGTAGGACCTGGCCCCCAGAATCACAGCTCATCACCAAACTACAGAGATAAGCTCCTTTGGAGAAAATGGATGCTTTGGAGGGTGGACTGTATGACATTGTACCCCACTGAGGTCCCTATCCTCCCTAGGCTCCTTTCCCATATCTCCAGGAGTTTCCAAACTTGGAACAGGCAACCCTACCCCGTATCCCCCGCCAGTGACCTGGCAACCCTAGGTCACAATTTACCACTGGTCTTGTGTCCCTTTAATAGGTAGAAAGCCCTGATGCCTTTCCCAACATTTGGTCCCCTCTCTTCTCTTTCCCAGAGAGATCTCCATCCAGAGCAGCCTAGTTCCCTTTATCCACCCCTCACCCAGCTACTGAATAGGGCTATTGGAGTCAGAGAACTGATACTTTTTTATCATTAACTTTTATTAATTTTCATCAAATCCATAAATTTTCATACAATAACAACATTCAAAATTTCAAGTTATAAGGTGGAATAACATAGGTATAATAAGTGTTGGAGGTAGTAATACAGCTTCTAAAACAATACATAACTTCAATTGTTTGTACACATATAACTGTCAAAATGATGCTAACTCAGAGCCATTTCATGTTGATTGTAAGATAAAGAAAGCTTAGCCTATTGGAACCCAACCAGCATATTGTAGTGAAAAGGAGTGTGATGGACATGTTGTTTAGGTGTAGAGTAATTTAAGATATATCTGTTTTTGTGGTTGGATTTAGTTTTCGGTTATGAATTCAAAAAAAGGGAACCATTTCGCAGAGAAGGAGGTCTTCTTAGGAAATTGGTCTATACTTCTAATGTGGTCCGTGATTTTCTCTATAATGAAGAGATCCCAGACTTTTGTGAACCAAAGCTCAGTCGTAGGGGCGAGATGGGATTTCCATCTGGAGGCAATGCAGGATCTTGCTGCCACTATCAAGCTTGTAATGAGGTCTTTTCGAATCGTTGGAATATGGAGGTTTTGCCAGATGTTGAGAAATAGTAGTTCTGGTTTCAGTGGAATGCTATATCCAGTAATAATCTTGATTTGACCAAGAACATCATGCCAAAAGGAGTTTATGGTTGGGCACTCCCACCAGCAGTGGGCGTAGGATCCGATATTCCCACAGTTCCTCCAGCATAGTAGCGAAGCATTTGGTGAAGAGTACGCAAGTTTCCTGGGAGTCATGTACCAACGAGTAATAATCTTGTATGACTGAAGTTGCATACTAATGATTGGTGATGTGAGTGTTGGTGATGACCAAACTTGATCCCAGAGTTCGTCTGTGATAGTAAGACCACAGTCTGTTTGCCACTTGCTTCTGTAAGATAGATCTGTTGTGTTGTAAAGGCTAAGTAAAATATTGTAGACTTTAGAGATCAATTCTTTTGATGAGTTTCCAGTAGAATCCAGGATGTTTTCAAAGATAGATTTAGGGGGTTGTTGAGGAGAGATAATGTTAAGGGTAGACAGCACATGATTGAGTTGCATATAGAGGAACCACGGAATGGCAGCATGTAGCTTTTGTTCTAGAAGTTGTTTTGGGAGAAGGCCTTCCTTATTTATGATGTCTGCGATGCGTGTTAAGTTAGCACTTCTGAATTTTTGAGCTATATTGATGTCATTTCCTGGCAGAAACCAGGTTTGGAATAGGAATACAGACTGCGTAGAGTTGTTCGGAAGTAGTTTATGCCTGAGGGCATCCCAAGTGTGGAGAATAGCTGACACAAAAACGTTAGAATAGATCACTTTAGGATGTGCTTGTGAATCGTTCCAGATCACTTCTTTGATATTTTTTGGCTATATCAGTGGATACATCAGATGCACTTAGGTTGCTTTGTCACCATAGCATAGTAATTTGATCACTGAAACGAGCATTGTAGACTTGTAATATAGTGAGAGAACTGGATAGTTCAGTCCACCCTGAGCTCGTCATCTCCTAATAATTTTGAAGCTTGTCCTCTGTTTTTTACCTTGCCATAGGAAAATGTTCAACGCATACAAACACACAAAGACCAAAGTCTTAACTTGTATATTTCAATCTCACAAGCATCCCTGTGAGGTAACTAGGATAAGACACAGTGGCCCACTATCCCTCAGTAAATTTTGTGGATGAAAAAGGGTTTGAACCTTGGTTCAAACCATCAAGTGAGCCACATTGGGTAATACACAGGGATATATGGACACAATAATGGAATAAATCAACACCTCTGTGATCAAAACAGGCCAGAGAAGTATACAAGAAAAACCAACCTTTTTTTTCTGGAAAAATAAGTGTTTTTTTTTTAATTAAAAGGATTTTGATTTTAAAAGGTTTTGATCTTGCTTGGCTAAAATAGAGAAGAAAACTGCATACTTTAGAACTGTGAATGTTTTCATGTCTGGAGTATAGTCTGGAGTTTTTGATTATTACAATACTGCCTTTTAACTTTGAAATCTCCCTAACATTAAGTACCAAATTTAAAGTGAATGAAGTCTTTCTTTGTAGCTTCCTATGAATATCTTTCTCTTTGGGCTTGACCCACACTCAAAGATGGGTCTTGGTGAATAGTTCTATGTTAATGCAATTCTGGCGTATTAGCAATAAATCTCTGGTAAACTGAGAGAGGATGCCTTCATCCATTGTCCTATATGCCCCAGTTTGATCTGAACATCTTGCAGAAAACATTACCTTATGCAGAGTGTTATTTATTTATTATCTTCATTATGCACAGTAGGTACAATAGACAAACTTGTCTCCCTTCTCTATTATGTAAGAGATTAATCAGTCAAACTTTTGAATGAAAGCCATTTGTGGCATTATTCATTAACATTTCAAGCCTGTCATATTCTGGAGGATTCAGTGCTGGCAACAATGCTAAAAATAATATAACAGTCACCCTGGTTTGGTTTTATCCCCCAATCCTCTCAGTTTAAATTTGAGCACTCAAAGCCCAGCAAACCCACAAGATTGTAACAGTGTTTCCAGAATGTACCAAAAACAGGCCGCTGTCAGGCATTATTTAATGCATAAGAAAAGAAGTGGGCAGAAGTGTTTCTGCTTCTATTAATACTTCCTGCCATACAACATACAGTTTTTGACCCATGAAGGTAAGCACAGCCTAGCACCCAAGTAGGGTGCTCTATCTCCCCTGCCCATGTTTCTAATCTCCCTTTGAAATTCCCTTGTAAGAGAACTGCTACTCTTAGGTCAGCAACTGAATGCCCTGGAAGGTTAAAATGTCCCCCCAACTGGTTTTTGAATGTTGTGGTTTCTAAAAGCAGTAGAAAGAGTAAGGGTCCAGTAGCACCTTTAGAGACTAAAAAAAAGTGGTAGGGCATGTGCTTTTGTGTGTCACTGCTCATTTCCATTTATTCTTTTCATCCTCCTAGCCAGAATCCTCCTGTACCAAACTGAGACCTGTGTTTCCTGTCTCATTACCAATGCTGATATCTCCAAGCCTCTGCATATCAAACCAATGCTGATATCTCCACCCATCTACATATCACACCTAATCCAATCATGCCTGCTATTGCCATTGGACATCTGAAATCATCCTTATAAAGTTTATATCTCTGTTACCTTGTGTTAACATTTTATGGCACACATGGTCTGGCCCAACAAAGTGGCATTTATATCAGATCTTGCCCTCATAACAAATAAGTTTGACAACTCTGTCCTATGTCCTCCAGAAGCATCCAAAGAAGTCAGCTCTGACTCACAAAAATTCATGCTGGAATAAAGGTTCTTGTGAAATCTCCTGTATACCTGGGATAACCTCTCTGTATGTGGTCTTGAACCAATTTGGTCATGATTTGTATACAGATCAATCCTAAGCAGGTCTACTCAGAATCCTACTCAGGTCTATTAAAAGGGGTTTACTCCCAGGAATAATGTTATGAGCCTTGCATTGAGATCACTCTGAGATATAAAGGATTACATCAATTGCATTTTTTTAATCCTGTCCAAGGAGCTCAGGGCAGCATACATGCCTCTAATACAGGGGTGGCCAAACTGCAGCACGGGAGCCGCATGTGGCTCTCTCTCACAGTCTAATTTAATATTAATAAAAACCAAATTTGCATTTTTTTCAATAAAAACATGCATGGGATATTTGTTCATGTCTTGCGGCTCTCAAACATCTGACGTTTATTCTGTGTGGCTGTTACGTTAAGCAAGTTTGGCCACCCCTGCTCTAATACTTACCTGTTCCCATTTCACCTGCATAGAAAATCTGTGACATAGGTATGATAGAAAGAGAGTGATTAGTCCAGTGTTACCTAATGTCACGTTGGGTTTGAACTCTTTAGTCTCACTCAGAGAATACTAACCAGTAGTATACTACATGAATCTAAAGATACTGCCAGTTATTTAGCTTGGAATTTGACCTTCAGTAGTAGGGATGGGCATGAACCAAACCACGAAGCAAAATTAGTGATGTATTTTGCCCTATTCATCATTCACAAACTGAAGTTAATGACGGATCTACCATCACCAGGAACTTTTAGAGCAGTTTGTGGCAGTCCCTGGATAGAACAGAAAGCCGTTTAAAGGGACTCTGAGTTCCTTTAAACCCCTGCTTTGTATTCCCTGCAAAAGCTGCAAAAACACCTGAGTGGCAGGGAACAGCCAATCAGCTGTTTTGGGCTATCTTGTGCAGTCTCTATTTTTGGGGCTTTCCGTAAACCCTGAGCTGTTTTGGGGCTTTCTGAAAAACCTATTTAAAGGGGCCGTGGCCCATTTCAACAGGGTTTGTAGGGCCACAAACTACAAACTGGTTCAGTTCATGAACAAACCTCCTGGTTTGGTTAGGTTTGTGATACAGTTCTTGGTTTGGCCATGAACCAACACAAACCACATTTTCCAGGTTTGTCCTCATCCCTGTTCAGCAGCCTGTATGCTCATTTTCGAAGTGAGACGAACATCACATCCTCCAAATATTACATGTCCTCTTCCTCCTATCTCTTTTTTCTCCCCCCCCCATTTATAGATGCAGTGCCCAACTTACAGATACAGTGGAAGCAGAGCTGGTAGGCAGCTCCCAGCCAGGATTCTCACTGCACTCCTCCATACGTCAGCCAATCTCCCTGTCAGCCAATCTCCCTGTTTTTCAATGGCATGTAATGGCCAACCAACATTCAAACCTCCTGGTTTGGTTAGGTTTGTGATACAGTTCTTGGTTTGGCCATGAACCAACACAAACCACATTTTCCAGGTTTGTCCTCATCCCTGTTCAGCAGCCTGTATGCTCATTTTCGAAGTGAGACGAACATCACATCCTCCAAATATTACATGTCCTCTTCCTCCTATCTCTTTTTTCTCCCCCCCCCATTTATAGATGCAGTGCCCAACTTACAGATACAGTGGAAGCAGAGCTTTTAGGCAGCTCCCAGCCAGGATTCTCACTGCATTCCTCCATACGTCTTTCCCTGTTTTCCAATGGCATGTAATGGTGGGTGATGGGCTAGCCAACCAACATTTACTTTTATATTTCTAGTTCTATTACATTAATCTTTGGATATCCTATAGTGTATGACTGCATTTCCCCCTCTTTCTGTACTCTGTAATCCTCCTTGAGTCTTAGTGAGAAAGGCAGTCTACAAATAAATTTGCCTCCCTTCTCCCCCCCCCCTACAAATGTCTGCCATCCTCAGAACTACATTTTCTAGAGTGCACAGGTACTTTGGACACATGTATCTGATATGCCTAAACAAGAAGAAGGAAAAGAAGAAAAAGAGAGGAATGGAGAATCCTCTCTCTTGTCAGCCAATCTCAATCTGCCATCACCATTATTACTGCGTGCCACAGCAAATTGTGGACTGGTGTAATTGCTGAGACACAAAGAACTCCATGGTTTTCTTGATGATGTCATCAGAGCCAGTTTTTGTAGTGGTTAAGTGCGTGGACTCTAATCTGGGACAACCGGGTTTGATTCCCCACTCCTCCACTTGCACCTGCTGGATGACCTTGGGCAAGCCATAGTTCTGTCAGGGCTGTTCTTGAAAAAGAGCAGTTTGTGTCAGAGCTCTCTCAGTCCCACCCACCTCACAGGGTGTCTGTTGTGGGGAGGGGAAGAGAAAGGAGTTTGTAAGCCACTCTGGGACTCTTTTAGGTAGTGAAGGGTGGGGTATAAATCCAATCTCTTCTTCTTTTTCTAATATGGGGTACTGAGTGGTCAGATCCCTGCTTGAGATATGCTTGTCTGAGTCAAATTCTGAGATACAGTGGGATGCCATCTATTGTTATAAAGGATGCATTAGTGTCTTAGATTAAGCTGAGTCTAAAGTCCAAACTAGACTTTACACATGACATAAGTTAGGACATGGGTGCCTGTCCTGTCTCACTGTAACATTAAAGAACTGTGCAGATAAATTTAAGATGACTCCATTGCTCTTTTTGGCTGCAGAAAAATGCTAAGGGCTTCAAGGTTTTCTCCTGCACCATTTTTGCAAGCAGAAACAGCTCAGATTGGTAAGAAAATTACTTGCCAATCTGGAGCCACATATTAGATGTTAGCATTAAATTTATAGCTATAGAGATCACATACAGATTTTTTTTTAAAAAAATTAAGTGCTATTCATTGTATGGAAGATAATATTTTGAGTCCCAAAAGCAAGACTCATAGAATTATAGAATCATAGAGTTGGAGGAGACCTCTAGGGTCATCTAGTCCAACCCTCTGCACAAGGCAGGAAATTCACAAATGCCTCCCCCTCCACACACCCAGTGACCACTGTTCCATGCCCAGAAGTTGACAAAAAAAATCTCGGATCTCCAGCCAAATTGGTCTGGAGAAAAATTGCTTCCTGACCCGAAAGGGGCGATCAACATTTCCCTGGGTGTGTAAGTAAGGGCCACAAGAACTAAGCATTGAGGCAACCCTTCCTGCCCTCCCTCTCATGATCTGCGTAAGTTCACAGAATCTGCATTGCTGTCAGATGGCCATCTAGCCTCCGTTTGAAAACCTTCAAAGAAGGAGAGCCCACCACCTCCCAAGGAAGGAACCACTCTGTCAGGAAGTTCTTCCTAATATTTAGCTGAAAACTGTTCTGATTTAATTTCAACCTGTTGGTTCTGGTCCAACCATCTGAGGCTACAGAAAACAACTCTGAACCATACTCTATATGACAGCCCTTCAAGTACTTGAAGATGGTTATCATATCACCTCTCAGTCATCTCCTCTCCAGGCTAAACATACCCAGCTCCTTCAACCTTTCCTCATAGGACTTGGTCTCCAGACACCTCACCATCTTTGTTGCCCTCCTCTGGACACGTTCCAGCATGTCTATATCCTTCTTACATTGTGATGCTCAAAACTGAACACAGTAGTCTAGGCGAGGTCTAACCAGAGCAGAGTAAAGTGATACCATCACTTCACATGATCTGGACACTATACTTCTGTTGATACAGCCCAAAATCACATTTCCCTTTTTAGCTACCGCATCACAGTGCTGTCTTATGTTCAGTGTATGGTCTACTAAGACCCCTAGATCCTCTTCGCACATACGACTACCAAGACAAGTCTCCCCCATCCTATAATTATGCATTTGATTTTTCCTATCTAAATGCAGAACTTACACTTATTTGTTTTAGCCCAGTTTTCCAGCCTGTCAAGATCTTCCTGTATCTTGACCCTGTCTTCTAACATATTTGCTACCCCTCACAATTTAGTATCATCTGCAAATTTAACAAGCATTCCCTCTATTCCTTCATCCAAATCATTTATAAAGATGTTGAACAAAACATGTTAGATCCTTGAGGCACTCCACTCGTCACTCCTCTCCAAGAGGATGAGGAACCATTCACAAGCACTCTTTGGGTGCAAGGATTATTTGTTCTAAAACTTTCCCAGGTATAAATGTCAAGCTGATGGGTTGGTAGTTACCCCCAATTTGTCAACAAGAATATTATGTGGAACCTTATCAAAAGCCTTACTGAAATCAAGATAAACTATGTCCACAGCATTCCCCTGATCCAGCAAGGTAAATTCTCTTTTAAAAAAAGGAGATAAAGGTCCCGTTCATACTTGCAGGGAAATGTGGGGGGGAGGCGTGGCTGTTTGCGCCAGCACAGTGTGTCCTACTGCAAATGCGATCAGATGTGACGGCAGTTTCCTTCTTCGGCGCACGTCCCTGGCGCGCTCCAATGATGCAAGAGAAGTGCACTGGAGCAATCACACAAAGTTAGAGTCCGGCAGCGGCCCGTTGCAAGCCATTTGCTAGTGGACTTTACGAGGTAGCTTTTTACTCCGCATCTTTGGCCGGCTGCGACGGGTGTGCTACACTGGCCAGATGTTGCTGTGTGATCACGCCCTTATAATCCGCCCAGCATTCGTGCCGCTCCCACGGCAACATCTGCATCTGATCGGGGCCAAGGGTAGTCTGACATGACTTGTTCTTCAGAAACCCATGCTGGCTCTTAGTAATCACAGCCATCCTTTCTAAATGCTCAAGGACTGTCTGATTATTTGTTCTGAAACTTTCCTAGGTATAGATGTCAAGCTGACAGTTCAGTAGTTACCTGGATCCTCCTTTTTCCCCTTCTTAATGGGATCAACATTTGCCTGCCTCCAATCTTCTGGCATCCCACCTGTTCTCCAAGAATTCTCAAAAATAATGGACAGAGGCTCAGAAATTATATCCACAAGTTCTTTTAGTACCCTTGGATGCAGTTCATCTGGCCCTGAGAACTTAGGTCCTTTCCACTCTTGGATCTCATCCCTGGTTTTATCAGAGTTCAACTCTGGACACAATACCTTGCATTTATCCCTGGTTATAACAGCATCCGTTTATCCTCGGACAAGTGTGGGGCGAAACCGGGGTGACCTTAATTTAATGTGGAAACAAAAAATATCCCAAGATAATTACAGGGGTGAACTCACGTGTACTGTAGAATGTAAAAATACCCCGAGATAATTACAGGGGTGAACTCACATGTAGTGTAGAATGTGAGTTCAGGGACAGGGTTGAACCAGGATTTAAGGTCTAGTGCAGAAAGGACCATATTTTCATTTAAAGAAACTAGGGGTGATTTCCCACGAGCGCTGCTCCGTCTCACTCTTCTCTTTGGCCTGATGGTACGTGTCAATTTCACACAAGCTGCTGTGCGGCTGCATTTTGCCCTGCAGCTTCATGCGATTTCCCCTGCGTCTACTCAATCCTGTTTTTTGAGGATTGAGTAGATGCAGGGAAAGTCGCACAAAGCTGTGGGGCAAAATGCAGCCACGCAGCAGCTTGTATGAAATTGACACGTACCATTGGGGCAAAAGGGAGGAGTGAGCGTGGAGCAGCGCTTGTGGGAAATCACCCTAGGTGTTTATGTACTACCCCTATGCTGATCCTTGGCTGCAACTGACTTTCCTCATCATGTGTTCTGTTTTTGCCATGTTGAGCACCATTTTCCTCGCAGGTGTAGCAACAATTCATCTCAATGTCTTTAATTATCATAAAATGGAGGAGAGGAGAATGATATAAGCAACCTTGAGTCCAGACTGTGGAGAAAGGTAGGGTATAAACAAATTAAATGAATAAACAAATAAATAAATACAAACCACTGGTAATTATATGGTAGTTAAACTAATGGCAACATCAATTGGTTAACATTCAGTTAAGTAAAACAAAAGCCCAGTAGCACCTTAAAGATTAGCAACATTTATTTCAGTATTAGGTGAAAGTGCCACTGGTCTTTTGTTATATTTTACCACAACGAACTGGCATGACTACCCCTTTGAGATTAACATTAAGTTGCAGACAAACATGAGTTGGTTATGTTTGATCACTCAATACTCAGTTCTAAGGGTGGGCACAAACCAGACCACAAACTGAACTTTTCCACAGACCAAGGCCCAGTTTGTGTTTCGTTTGCCCAGTCCATGCCCTCCCACTTTCCATGGACTGCCCACAGACCATTCAAGTTTTTCCAGGGGTTCATTTGGTCTTGAGCAGTCCATTTCCACATTGTGCCACTGCAGCAGTGTGATGTGAGGGAGCTCAGAAGTCCTTCTGAGTCAACTTCTGGTCACGACTGGAAGTCAACTCAGAAGACTGGAAGTGGACTCAGAAGGCATTTAAATGCTTTCTGAGCTTCCTCACATAACACTGCAGCAATGGCACAATGTGGAAGTGGACTCAGAAGGCATTTTAATGCATTCTGAGTTGACTTCTACATGGCGTTGCCATAGTGGCAGTGGTGGGGGCTTTCAAAAACCATTTAAATACATGCATTCTCTTTATTTACGACTGGAAGTCAACTCAGAAGACTGGAAGTGGACTCAGAAGGCATTTAAATGCATTCTGAGTTGACTTCTACATGGTGTTGCCATAGTGGCAGTGATGGGGGCTTTCAAAAACCATTTAAATGCATGCATTCTCTTTATATGGCTTTTGTAAGCCCCCCATGATGAACCTCACAAACAATGAACTGGTTTGTAAAAATGGAAACGTCCATGAAAGTTCATGGTTTGTGGTCCATGAAACCCACGGACTATGAACCTCCATGAACCTCATTTTTTTCAGTCTGAGCCCATTCCTATTCTGTTCTTAAAAACAAGAAGCTGCATGGCAACAAAGGATAAAGCAGGACCAGGGTTGTGTAATGGGTAATGAGACCCATTACAAGGCTGCTAACTTCAATAATCAGGAATACTCAACTTTAATGTGGTTTGACTCTCTTTTCTGTCCATCATAGCATCCTCTTCTTCTATCTTTCCTTTTCCATCTTTAAATACTAAATATAGCATTATAAAATATCCATGCTGTAGCAAGAAACAGGTGATTTGCTCTCTCTATAAATAGCATCATATAATTTTCAAAAGAGTGGAGGAAAAAGAATCCTCATGGAGTATATTTGTTTCAGAAAAATCTTTTCACTTACTGAATAATTTAAATTTTAATATAAGACATAATTTGAATTTTATTTTATTTGCTTATTTCAATCTGTCTTACAAAAAACAATCTCACTGTTCATACTCAGACATCTAGGTGTTAATTATTATTTTTTGTGAACAAGAGATGTGTGTCAAATATGTGATGCTGATATATTCAGTCACAATTTTAATTATGTTTTCTTGCATTCTTGTATATTTCAAAGAACTACAATATAATTTTTTCAAACTATTGTTCACATTATTTTCCATTTACATTGCCATTGGTTACAAAATAAATATACAGAATGAGCAAAGATTCATATGACTATCTCTTTCATGAAGTTATCACAGCTATTTTCAGATTACATGGCTGTGTGAAATAGCTGTATCGGGGGACTATTAAATAATTGTGTTATTTCTTGGGAGTTTGTGGGTGAAAATCATAAAGCCAGCAATAGAATCTCTGGAATAAAAAGGCTTCAAGAATTTTTTTAAAAAAATGCTAAATCTCAGCAATGAAAGGGCTAGAGGCTCCCCCCCCGTGAAAGCTGAGAATTCAGAAAACTCAATACACAGATTATTATAGCATTATAACAATATTTGTAAAAAAACGGAAAAAAGGCCAAGTGGCATGGGGGGGGGGAGGTGGCCACTGCCAGTAAACATACCATGTGGAAACTCCATTGTAGTTTCCTCATTCCACAGGGAAACTACACAAACACATGGAAGCCACCATGATTACTAATAGAAAGGGCTTGCACTACACATTTGCCATTTGAAAATAACCTTTTACGTTTTAAAGGCTTTGCAATGTAAAACAATTTGGTCTCAGTTTATCACTCACTCTACCTTGTGCGTTATTGTGTAAAAAGCATGTTGGTGTAAACATGCAATATGAATTAATGTAGAATCATTCACAAATTCAGAACATAGACTTGTATCTGTCATGGTCTGATGGAAGCAGCATGTTGTTGGAAAAAGGAAAACAGCATGGGCTGCCTTTAGTGTTAAATGAGAATCACTGTGTGTTCTAAATTATATGCTAAAAGAATCCAAAACATCTCTTCCTATGTATTGTTCTATGGAGAGAAAGCACTTACAATAATTAAAAAGATGCCTACAACAAAATTCATTAGGCAATCTTTTATCACAACAGCAAGAGCAGAAAGTCACTGGTGCACAATGTTTAATTAATCTGTTATGTAGAAGTTAAAAAAAAGAATATTAATACAATAAGGATCGTAAAAATCATATTAACATTCAAACTCCTGCAGAGATTCCATTAACCTTGCCTTGGAGCAGTATAAACATATGTCAAGTTGTTTAAACCCCTTTGGTACAAATGGGCAGGGTATTTTTTAAACTGCAAATGAGCATCACCAGAGTGTTTAAACAAATCACATCAGTCTGAGGTGTCTCTCTGAAGTCACTGGTACACTGTATACAATGTAAGAAGTATACATTCAGAATTTACAAGCAGGAACCCATACCATTTCCCCCTCCCCCACTATTTCCTCTTTCCCTGAAAGCCCCCATAGGACCCCTTTTTTCTGCTTCTTTTCTCCTTTCCACCCAACAGCAAACTTATATTTATCTGCCCCTGTGTCTTCAGCTTTCCCTCCCTCCCAGCAGTTTCTACCTAGGAAAACTATGGCCCAGTTGTGTGGTGCCAGCCACTGGGTGAGGCCCACTTGCATGATAGAAAGCCCTCAGAGGCTTGTGGGGGGCATCTCACTGTCACCTGCAACTTGAAGCGAATTCAGTATGCTATTGGCAGCCAGTGCAGCACCTTCAGCACAGGCTGGATGTGTTCCCATCTGGGAAGACCCATCAACAGCCTGGCCGCAGCATTCTGCACTAGCTGCAGTTTCTGAATTTGCGACAAGGGCAGCCCCATATAGAGAGCGTTACAGTAGTCTAGTCACGAGGTGACCGTCGCATGGATCACCGTAGCCAGGTTGTTGTGGATGAGGAAGGGAACCAGCTGCCTGATCAGCCGAAGATGGTAAAAGGCCAACCTGGCAGTGGCTGCCACCTGGGCCTCCATTGTTAAGGAGGAATCCAGGAGCACTCCCAGACTCCTAACCTCTGGCACTGGCACCAATGGCGCCCCACCGAAGGTCGGGAGTTGGGTCCCTCCTCCCAGCTCGCTCCGACTCATGTACAAGACTTCCATCTTCGTCGGGTTCAGCTTCAGCCGCTCAGTCTAAGCCAACCAGCCCTGTCCAGATCTTCCGGACTAGAGTCTGACCGGTCACCCAACATCAGATAGATCTGGGTGTCATCAGCGTACTGATGGCATCGGGGACAGCACAGCCCCCTGAGGCACACCACACAGCGGGTGCCTCATGGACTGCTGTTCCACTAGTGCCACCCTTTGTCCCCGGCCTTGAAGAAAGGAAGCAAGCCACTGCCAGGCAAGCCCCTGAATTCCCAGCAAGGCGATGAAGCAGTAGCTGATGGTTGACCATGTTGAACGCAGCCGACAGGTCCAACAGCAACAGCACAACCGCTCCGGCCCATTTCAGTTGCCTCCAGAGGTCATCCGTGAATAAGTTAAGGATCAAGTCAAACCGAGTGGTCCCTGCAACACTGCAAGCCTGCACTACAGCGGCAATTTATTTAGCTCAGACCTAACCAGTTATGCTGACAGTGAGCATGAGCTTACCCACTCCCTCTGCCTGCACCTTCATTAACTGGTGATGGGACTGGGAGCAGGCAACTGGTTAGCTGACATTAGTCATCACTGTAACTGAAATATCTGAGTCAAGTAGCCCCTGTGGCACTGGCACAGCTGGGCTCTGCTTGCACCTGGCTGCCAGTAGCCCTAACAGCCCCGCCAAGAGGGACTTGTTGATAATATCCCTTAGGGTGCCTCACAACCCTTCATGGCCAGCTTTAATAAGTCAGGAAGGGCACAGATCCAGGCTGCAAGTGGTTGGGCGTATAGTCAGGAGCAGTCTGTCAACTTCCTCTTGGCTGAGCGGGTCGAAGTAATCCAAAACCGACATCAAAGACACACTTGGGGCCTCAAGTTCACTTACTGTTTCAACTGTGGCGGGGAGGTCACGGCGGAGTGACAAGAGTTTATCTGTGAAATAGCTCACAAATGCCTCACAGCCAATGTCCAATTTCCTAGCATTTGGCCTGCCCTGTGGCAGGGTTGTTATAGACTGGAATCATTCTAAACAATTGGGCTGGGCGTGAGCTTGCAGATGCAATCGTAGCTGCAAAGTGCTCTCTCTTTGTGGCTTTCACTGCCATCCAGGGGTCATTTCATAGAAAAAGAGCTAGGGGAACTCATTAGCATAACTCATTAGCATATGCCACACCCCCTGACATCACCGGAAATGTGTCATAAGGCCACACACCCTGACATCACCGGAAATGTGTCATAAGGCCACACACCCCGCCCCCAACGGTCCTGGCCGCCACCATGAGGG
>NW_015166579.1:50745-61637 GCF_001447785.1 Gekko japonicus | reverse complement strand
TTGATCTCTAGGAGTTGCCAAACTGCCTTTAATCTTCTAGCAGCTTTTTTAATGTTTGTGGAATGGTTGTACCTTTGCTCTGTCCTGCATTACCTGGGATCAGGAACAGATTGCACAGTTGGGAATGGAAGTGTGCACCTTGGGAATCATCAGGTATTTTGGACATTAAATGCCAGATGAAAAGCATATATTTTACTGACCGTACGCTCTGACAAGTTCAGCTTATGTGCCATGAAATTAAGTTTTTAAGGGATCCAAGCAATGAGTTGGGGAATTCTAGCATTCTGTACAAGAGAAGCCTCCATCCAGCATATTGGAAAAAGTGAAATATTTCTCTCCATAAATATGGGGGGGTTTCCCCCCCCCCCCCCCCCAGTGCTTCTGTCACTTCAACAAAAGATTTTGGGTCATTCAAAAGTTTCCTTTGCTGTCAATTTTTTAATTTTGTGGTTTTCCAAATATTTTTAAATTTGATCTTGTGTTGTTTCTCTTCTCCGATAGAGCGGATTTTCCTTTGCTCTTCTGTGAATTTTTATTTTTATGATTTTCCAAATATTTTTAAATTTGGTCTTGTGTTGATTCTCTTTTCTGGTGAAGCTTTCCATAGAATAATTCCACATTTTTTTCTTCTCCCATGTATTTTTTTCAAATCTTTGAGTTTATTTTTTTCTCCTCCCAGCAGACCCAAATTTTAACTGTCTAGCTTATACTGCTGTAGAACACTAATGATGTTTCTTTCATGGATAGTGAAGAATTTATGTGCACTTAGCTCCCATCTATCCTTTTCCTTAGTAGGTTTAAAGAAATAAGATATATCACCCGAAGAGAAAGGGTTCCTACCTATCAAAATGCTTTGTGGAGCCTGGGGAAACCTGGTGCAACTATTTACAGAACCTTTGCTTGAATGATTCTTGGTTTTTGTTTCGTATATGGGTTTAATTTAGTAAATAATTTACAGATCTTTTTAATGTTAAAAATGAATTACCATGCTTATGTTTGACTCATGGACAGTAATCAATGAAATACATTCCTTTCAGAAATCGAGATCTTTCAATATGGCCTTATCTCTGAATTTGTGAAATATTATCTGAAGAATCCTAATAGTACTGAAATAATTATGTGCTTGTTTTCATGGGACTGGATCCACTTCCACAAGCAGACAGGAGCTTATTGAATAGTTCTTAGATGATTAAGATCTTTAGATGTTTGAGGTGAGGGCATGATTTCTACTGATTTCCTCACATAAAATCCCTGCACAACATTTCACAGTGCTACTGATGTTTCATCAACATGGGAACTGCACCTATGCGGGCTTACTATGGAGAATATTTTAAGAGCTCTTTGTAGTGGAATGGGAAGGGGACTCCTTCCCCTTCATGCTTTTCTCCACCTTTTGTGGCACGGGGGAAGGTGGAGCTCCTATCCCTCAGTTTTCTCTCTGCTGCTTCAGAGAACAGCTGTTTCTTGGAGCTCCAGTTTTCTGTGACTATCCTTTGAGGAAAACACTGTTTTCTGCTTTGAGATGGCTCAAAAAGTCTTTGAAATGAGCAGGTTGTGGCAATAAAGTTTCACAATCTGATGACTGTTCTCCTCGCCTAATTTTCTTGGGTGAAGAGCATGACATCTTCAGGTGCCCTGTCTGTTATGAACATATGTAAAGCTGCTTTATACTGACTCAGACCATTGATCCATCAGGGTAAATATTGCCTGCTTAGCCTGGCAGCAGGTCTCCAGGGTTTCAGGTAGAGGTCCTTCACATCACCTGTTGCCTGGGTCTTTTTATTGGTGATACAGGAGATTGAAACTGGGACCTTCTACATGCAGAGCAGAGGCTCTTTCACTGAGCCACAGCCCTTTTATGTCATCAGTTTATTCCCAAGGTCTACCACAACAGAGATTCAAGCCTCAAAAGCAGCCCAATGGGAGAATTTGGGCATTTGTGCCCCTTGTGAGCCGCCCTGAGCCTTCAGGGAGGGCGGGGTATAAATTAAAAAATAAATAAATAAATAAAAAAGGCTGTCTCCAGCTCAGGCACAGAAAATGAACTACCTTCTTCAGCCACAGGCATGTCCAAAAAATAAGTTAGGTCTTCGTAATTCTGTTGATTCTGAGGTCAGTTCCAAAATGTTCATTGATTTAAAACTCATCCCCACCTTCAGTTCATTGCACTCTATTGTTGTGCAGTGAAACTATGGGAGGCCTCAGCCAAAAAGGTGAAACACAAACAGAATCACAAAGAGGAACTTTCAAGAGTGCTAAGCCAAAACATGGGGGCAATTCTCTTTGGAAGTTGGATCCTTCCTCTTCTAGTCTGGTTTTTAGAGACTGAAGGAGAATATCTCTGTTCCTAAGACTCTGTCACCTCATATGAGCTCATCATAAAAGTTCTACCTAATTCTTTTTACTTTGGAGGGACATGGTGTTTGACAACAATTTCAGTGTCAGTTCCCACCACTGACCTAATCCTTACTCACCATTTGCAATCTCTGCAATGACACCAACATCCAAGGGTGCTTCTGTCTGATTGGGATAGAAGGTGTAGTTACTACTGGGATTCTTACTCATTTGCTGATTTCCCATGGGGCCAGCCCTATTCCTGTGATGCACCTTACCACACAGTATGGTACATGGGTAGACAAATGTTACCCAGAGCAGTCTCATTGGCGGTATCCTTGCTGTTTTCCTAGCCTTCCTACCAACCGTGGTTCTGAGAGGAATGCTCCTACTACCACCACCACCCTGGAACCATGAGCTCCTCCAGTTCAGGACTTGGACATACCTGAGGATCCAGAATTCAGTCCTAAGGCTGTCTAGTCTCTTTTTTTCTCTGATTCAGACACTGAAATTCTCTCTGATCCTTCTCAAAAAAATGCCTTTGGGAACCCATCCATGGTTTCACCTCAGGCTATATGGAAAACATGTCATAAAGGTGGCTAAATCTTTGGGAATTGAGGTGACTTGCTTGGCTTCACCACCAATGGATCTGATCTTCAGAGTCGTGCATGAAGTGTCTATGAGCTTGGTAGCCTTCATCATGGAGGGACTACTTCAAGTTACTACCAAACCACAGTTCAATCCTGCATCTATCACACCTTCTCTAAAGAAACAAACAGCATCAAGCAAGAAGGCTTTCATTTCTAATTTACCACCCATTCTTAAATTCTATAGTAGTGGAGGCCCTTTAAGATTTTTTCCTTCAGCACAGATTCTTTTCTTTTCTGTCTTGGAATTAGGGAGGGACAAATTAAATGACCAGATATGCACCCAAATGGATTCAAAAGAGGACAAGATGTTTCAGCATCCTGAGAAAACTTCCAAGTAAGTTGGAAGACCTGTATCCCAGGCACACTTTTAGTCATGCCCAGTCAGATATTTTACTCTGTTCTGCCCTGGAGCATATCCTATGACATAAAATCTAGTTTGTCTAAGCCTTCTTGTTTTCTGCAGTGGTTTGCACCATGGAGGATGGCTGTACAAGATTCATGACTCCAAACCTACCTCAAGTGTGTAGATCTCATCACACAGCTGTTGCAATCCAGGCCCATATCTAGGATACAATATGTTGGTTTAATCTGTCATTGGACAGGACCCTTCCAAAAAAAGTGGAAATGAAACAGACTTTCCTTCAACAACATAAGTTCCTGTTCAGTGAGTCAGCTATAATATGACAGAATCTTGCTTCTGAATGACCATTGACATCCATCTCTAATGAGACAGCATTTTGAGAGCATGCTCTACTGAGAATACATTTTAATGCTAAGAGTTGTCATTGTGTGACCTATAACTTCTTTTTTTCCTATGCTTCACTTAGGTCACTAATTTACACCATCAGGCTGGTTATTTTCAAAGCGTATAAACTGATTGTGATGCTTTATAATCCATGCAATATTTTTTAAAAAGCTTTTAAATGTCAACATATACACTCCAGGTTGCATGTGCTGAGGCAATTTGCACTGTGCAGATGTAATATAACTCTAGCACGGTTAGCATATGATGTGCCTAAAATAAGGCAATGACAGTTAAAGCTGTTTTAATTGTCTTTATTAAGTTAGTTATAAGTTTCTCTCAAAATAATGTTCTCAAAAATGAAAGCAATATAGAATGTATAAATACAAAATAAAGTCTGAGTCCAGTGGCACCTTTAAGACCAACAAAGCTTAATTCTGGGTATGTGTACATGTGCATGAAAACTTATACCTAAAATTAAACTTTGTTGGTCTTAAAGGTGCCACTGGACTCAGACTTTGTTCTATTGCTTCATATTAACATGGCTACCCACCTAAATACAAAATAGTATAATATGTTTGAATAAAGTTTGTAGTGGTATTCATATGTTAGCAAAATGTGATGCATGTGAGAGAAGAGCTGGAACATTGAGGACTGCACTGAATCTCTTTGTGCCCCATAGGATCCTTCACTTACAGTGTAACTCTAGACAGATTTATAAGCTTCTAAACCTATTTTTTTAAAATTAAAATATTGCATGGATAATAAAGTATTAAAATCAGTTCACATGCTTTGAAAATAACCAGGCGCTACTTTGAAACTAGCATCTTTACACGGATAGATACTAGTAAAATCCTTGTCACTGACAACAGAGAGAGTGCATGTAGAAATGGGGATTATGTAGTGCAGGGGCCTATGTGATGCACATTTCATCCCTATGGCATCCTTGAGAGTAAGGCCCTACCAGACAGCAGCCCAAGGGGCTGCATAAGGAAGGAGAGCCTATTTTGCAGGCTTGGAAGGTGGCGTTTCCCGCCCATATGGATATCTGGTGATGGGGGGAGCCTTGTCTTTATTACTGTTATGCTTCCTCCCATCCGGGCAGTTTGTTGGAAATTGGTCGACAGGGAAGATCATTCTCCTGCTTGTCCAATTAAGGCATAGACGGTTTTCATTCGACGTGGATCTGGTTTTTTCTGTGGGGGTTTCAGGGGTGGATAGCGCACTGGTCTCGAAGTCGCTTTTACATCTGGCAGGTTTCCTCCTTTAGAGCTGGGCATACTTTCTCCCTCTCCTTCCCTTCCTCTTTGGTCCTCCCCTTCCCTTTCCCATTCTTTACCCTTTGCTCCCTTTTGAGGGTTCCTTCAATTGGTACTTAATTTGAGGGTCGCATCGTGGTCGGCAGCTTCGCAGATGGTTGGACGCAGTCAGGCAGCTGCATGCACGGGCACCATTTTGCCACATAATTTTCATTGGCTCAATGAATTCAGGGAAAGGGAAGGGTCCTGCTAAGGATTCTCAGCAAGCACCTAAGGCTGCTGTAAAATCAGTTCCCGACACTCACTCCTCATTGGATGATGAGGAGACTGAGCAGGAACGCGAGCTCATTTTGGAGTGCCCGGGGGAGGGTGGAGATTCCCCAGTCTCTTCAGCGGGCTCGCTCCTCTCAATTTAACCAATTGTTGTTGGTCCGTCTTGCAGCTTTGGAAGGTTCCTTTTCTTCTACTCCTCCTGCAGGGAGTGATGATGTCAGGCTTGAACAGGGAGCCTTGGCGTTAGAGGGATCTTCAGGCCAGGGGGACCCTGCGGAGGCCGTACCAGTTTGCATGGCTGTTGTGGCCACAGAAAGGGCAAGTAGGTCTGATACTTCTTCTGGGGGTGCAGCTTGGCCTTGGGGATCCAGGGCCCCTGTGGACAATAACAGTGGGGCAGCTTCAAGTATCCAAGCCGGCTGTCCAGCGGGGCCTGCACAGGTCCTGACCACTCCATGGGGAATGCTTTCTCCTACTTTCACTGGGGCTTGGCCTTTGGGAATCGGTGGTATGGTTCAGGGGCAGCTACCCCCTTGGGGTGGATGGGGTTATGGGGCTGTTCCTCCGGCCTCTATGGGATCTGTGCCTTTCAGTGCTATGCCCCAGGGAGATGTCAGCAATTTCTTGTTCAGCTTTTTAACATTTCAGGTCCTATTTAGAGTGGGCATTGAAGGTAAAGTCTGGCTTGAGGGATGCAGTCCACTATTTAGATGATCTTTATGTGGGGCCAGCAGGATCTGGGCGATGTCATTGCCTCCTTCAGTCTTTCACGGAGCTAGCTGAGGAGCTCAGGGTTCCTTTGGTTCATGAAAAAACTGAGGGACCATCCCCTACTTTGACATTTCTGGGCATTGAATTGGACACAGTTTGCCAAACTTCCCACTTACCCAAAGACAAACTCGCCCACCTTAGAGCTCAGGTGGCCGGCTCTTTGATTAAGAGGAAGGCCACTCTTCTGGAGTTGCAGCAGCTGGTAGGTCATTTGAATTTTGCCTGCCGGGTGGTGGCTCCTGGGAGGGTGTTTTTGTGCAGGCTGTGTGGTGCAATGTCTGGTTTGCAGAAGCCACACCACAGAGTTAGGATTAGTGCGGGTATGAGGGAAGATCTGGTGGTTTGGGATAAGTTTTTGCATGATTTTAATGGGGTTTATTTTTGAAGGGAGGATTTGCGACTGCAGGGAGGTCTTCAGGTGACCTCTAATGCAGCTGGTTCCATAGGCTTTGGGGTTTACTTCAGGGGTCACTGGTGTGAAGATTGGGTCCAAAGTGGCATTTGCCGGGACTTAACATTTTTGGAATTCTTCCCGATCTTGGTGGCTTTATGGGTCTGGGGTGACCGGTTAGCTAATAGCTCAGTACACTTTTGATGTGACAACTTGGCAGTGGTTCAAGTCATCAACTCTTTGACCTCCAATTCTTCCAGAGTTATGGGCCTAGTTCACCTTTTCACATTGCACTGTTTGCAGTTGAATGTTCTTTTCCTCACCAGGCATATCCCGGGGGTGAATAACGGGGTGGCAGACACTCTGTCTCGTAAACAGATGCAAATGTTTTGCCAACTGGCCCCGGAGGCCACCCGTCCAGGATGCCTCAAGATCAATGGCAGCTTGGCAGGTTGAAGCTAACAGGGTCATTGAGCTGGCTCTAGCACCAAGTATAAAGAGGGTTTATGGCCATGCAGTTTGACAGTTTCTGGCATTTAGGGGACAGGTAGGGCTACAATATGTATGGCAGATACCCATGGACCATCTGCTCCAATTTTCCATTGTGCTGAAAGGTAAGGGCCCGGCCGTCAAGTATATCAGGTCACGGCTTGCAGATTAGCTTTTCCTAGTAAGGCCCAGGGTTTCCTGGCCTTTACTACTGATTTTCAGTTGCAGAAAATGCTAGAGGGTTGGGCACGGGAGGCCAGCTTCCATTGGGATTTGAGGCAGCCCATTTCACCTGGGGTGTTGAAGGGGCTGTTTAGCACATGGGCCCAGGTTTGTGGTTCAGATTTTGAAATCCTCTTGTTCCATGCTGCCGTGCTGACTGCGTTTTTTGGTGCTTTGTGGGTCAGCAAGCTGGTTCAGCATTCCAGGCTTGACCCCTTGAGGAGGACACTACAGTTGGGAGATGTTCCTTTTCAAGGTGAGGGGATTTTGATTCGTGTGAGGTGATCCAAGACCAATAAGAAAGGTAAAGGGAGCGAGATCACCTTGGGTGTTTGCCCTGTTAGGACAGACCTCTGTCCTGTTAGGGCCCTGCATCTGTATATGGACTGATGGGGCACAGAGGATGGCCCCCTGTTCCGGCACTTTGACAAGCTGCCTTTGACCACGTATCAATTTTGGGCGGTGGCATCAAGGGCCTTGGCTAAGCTAAGTCTTTCTGGTGTGCGTTTTGGCACTCATTTCTTCAGGATTGGTGTGGTGTCCTCCATTGCGGCCATGGGCTACTCCAGCAAGGCCATCCAGAAGGTTGGGCGGTGGCGCTCGGCAGCTTATGTTCGGCCCTTGGTGGCCCCTTAAAGTTGTTTATTTATGACATTGTTTTATTGCTGTTTTGGTTCTAGGTTCATTGGATCCAGAGCAGAGGTTTTGCATTCTCATTGCCAGGCACAGTATGGTCTGTTGGGCAGCTCATCATGCAGAAAGATCAGGGATGGGCTCCCAATTGGGCCTGAGTGAATGCACCATCATCAATGGCTTGGGAGAAGGGGCCTGCACTGGACCAGGCTTATGCCCCTGTTATTTGTTGAATGGGATGGCCCCCCTCCCGACACCCTGGTCATTCACCTGGGTGGTAAGGACCTAGGGATGGTAAAAGGGAAGGCATTGATCATGCAGGCACAGGGGACATTGTGGCATGGTGGCCCAATGTTCACCTGGTGTGGTCAGACATTTTGCCACGCTGGATGTGGAAATGGGCATGTGACCCTCATGCCATAGAGCGGGTGCGCAAAAAGGCCGATTGGGAATTGGGGAATGCCATGAGAGGTGGTTTCGGATTTGTACTCTGGCACCCTGGCATTGTGAAGGAGTGTGCCTATTTGTATTGAGCTGATGGTGTGCACCTCTCAGATATTGGGAATAGGATATTCCTGGAGGATCTTTGGCAAGGGCTGAGGCAGATTGTCGGCTGCTGTGTGGGGCCAAGGGCCAAAGCAGAGGCTTAACCTTTGTTGGTGGTGGAAATCTGGCCTGTTTTTCTGTTATATAGGAGAACACCAAGCGACAGGCACCCTCCCCCCCCGGTCTGGGGTGTTGGCGCACTTTGCACGAACAATTCCTTGGTATGGACCTCGGATGGGTACTGCGGGTGGCCTGTTATACACCTCAAGCATGGGTCTCCCTTCATGCTCTGCGGCTAGAAGCGGTGGGCTCATGGTGTTGACATGTCTGCCGCCTGGCAAAGACCGTGTTTTGGTTGGCTTGAGCCAGACCTTTATGATCTGGATAGGGATCAGGGGATCCCCTGGCCAGACGCATGTTGCAGCCCTTGCCAGTTATAGTTACCTGTTGAATTAATAGTTAATAAAGTTGTCCTTAGTTTATACCAATTACTTGTGTCAGTCTCTTTCTTCCGACTAAGTATGCAATCTAAAGCCAATCACTAGAAGGCAATCCTGCCTTACTGAAACACTGCTTCTGAATGCAACATGTTACCTTTATCAATAGTATTTCTGTGCAATGTGCTCACAATCAGTCTGAATGTCATCAATTCATCTTATATGCACAAAGACCACACACCCTGACACCCCACTGGGGTGAGGGCAAAACAGGTCTGTAGCCATGGTGGTACACAAAGGGGCGGGGCCCACCAATAATTTCTCATGCCCCTCCAATCAGCAGTAGGGGTTGTTGTGAAATCTGTCACAAGTCTTTTGTCAATGAGAGAGGAGATTTTATTCCCTCTTCCCACCTCCCTCCCAGGCTTTGCCAGTGTGTGAGAGAGTCTCTTTCCTTTTCTTTCCCTCCTCCCTCCCAGGCTTTCCCTTTGCACTTGCTTCCTGCACATGACAAAGTCCTAATTCAAATTTGGCAACCCTTCTTGTGCCAGTGATAGATTCCTCTGATCTGCAGCACTGTAGCACATTAAGGAAGAAGCTTTTGGGAGGGGCTCTATTTGAGCCCCAGATGGGGAGTGTTCAAAGGTGGTTGGGATCAGAGGAGGTGGTGGCAGCAGCAGCCTCTGTACTCTGTCTTTTACACGTGGACTTGTGACCATTTTATAGTGTATGTGGGTGCTTATGCAGCTGTTTTGGCCCTTGAAAACACTTGGGGTGGGGGAGAAAGAGTTCTGCACCACAAGCCCACAGGGTATCAGAGCATTTTAAAATCCCTGTAAAATGGTGATAATAAATTGGTACGAGCAACAATTTTGCCTTCCCTTTTAACTGGGCTCAGCAAGGGGAGAGTGAGTCAATCTCTGTATCTGTAGAGGAGAGCCTCCCCAGCTTCGCTTCCCATCTGCGTGAAGCAAAAAAGCCACCCTTCCCCTGCATGCCAGGCAGGCTGTAGCTGCAAAGGAAAAGTGTGTGCACACAAACTCGCTAGGGTTGCCAGCTCCATATTGGGAAATTGCTGGGGATTTGGGGGGTGGAGCCTGGGAAAGGTGGGGGATGGACATTAATCTATATGAGATCACATCCAGGCTGTGCTGAAGGCATTGCACTGGCTGCCAATAGCTTAACAGATTCATTACAAGGTGCTGGTTTTGACCTTTAAAGCCCTATATGGTCGGGGGCCTGTCTACTTGAGGGACCGCCTTTCCCCATATGTGCCCCAGAGAGCACTGAGGTCAGTGACACAGAATCGCCTGACTCTCCCTGGCCCGAGAGATGCCAGGTTGGCCATTACTAGAGCCAGGGCTTGTTCAGTGGCGGCTCCACACTGGTGGAATGAGCTCCCGGATGACATCAGGGCCCTGTGGGACCTTTTACAGTTCCGCAGGGCCTGTAAAATGGAACTCTTCCACCAGGCTTTAGATTAGGAGCCGCCACTGATGAACAATCCACCAGAACATACCACGACCATTATGATACACCACTGGATACTGCCTTCCACTATTGGATTGTATACTGAATGCTGCCATCACTTGCACCATATTTATTTGCACTTTTTTGATGTTATGCAGGTTGTTTATGTGCATTTTATTGTATTTACTTTTTTATTACATTTTAATGTTTATGCCACCTTGAGCCAGTTCGCCTGGCAAGGTGGGATATAAATTGAAAATAATAAATAAATACATAAATAAATAAATAAATAAATAATCAGGTATAATACCATACATTCTATTCCCTGAAGTAGCCATTTTCTCCAGGGGAAGTGATCTCTCTAGTCTTGTGATCACTTGTAAATTCTGGGAAATCTCCAGGCCCCACCTGGAGGTTGGCAACCATATTGCTTTCCAGCCTGAGTGCCTGTAGCTATTCTTAACTCCTCCTATAGTAAGTTACTGGGAATAAGGCCCGTTGTGGAAATAAATACAACGAGATCTAGAAAGAGGCTCTGGGAGAGTGCTCTGGCTTTGGGCAAACAGTGTCAATTTGCTGTGGCGACCTCAGCAGGGTATAATGACAGAGTCCACTGTTTTCTCCAGAGGAACTGATCTCTGCTACCTGAAGAGCAGTTGCAATTTTGAGTGATCT
>NW_015166579.1:50335-50464 GCF_001447785.1 Gekko japonicus | reverse complement strand
AACAATGGTTCCCTATGAGGGACTGACTGGTTTGGAGGGTGGAGTCTATGGCATTGTACCTGTCTGAGATCCCACCCTTCCTCAAACCTCACCCTCTTCCGGCTCCATCCCTCAAATCTCCAGGAATTT
>NW_015166579.1:38275-48237 GCF_001447785.1 Gekko japonicus | reverse complement strand
CAGTAGGTCCCATGTGCGACAATTCCAACTGTCTTGCGGGGGGGTGTTGAGGTGTGGAATGGAGTGAAGTCCAATCAGCTTCCATATGCAAATGACCTTGAAATGCTGGCCCAATCAGAGAAGAGTGGGCTGAAGCAGCCCAGCCGTAGAAGCCCCGTCCCTGCATTCAGTCTGCAGATGGTCCTCTCCTGTCAGAGGCCCAGAGCAGACTGAGCAGACTGAACCGGCCGGGGCTGACATGGGCGGGACTACACAAAGCAGCCAGTCAACCCAGCCAGCGTTTTCTGACTGACAGTTCAAGCTTCCAAACTTGGGCCCCACTACGGCTTTATATATAAGGGAGAGATGTGGAGCCGAACTGGAACAGGGTTTTAGGCTTGGGTGTGGGGGGGGGGTTTGAATTCAATGGAAAATGGTGTTGTGAATCAAAGGGGGCATCCATCCAAGAAAATGCACCTTCTTCTGTGATGTCTGTTATCAAAGCCTTATTTCATGCTCAGAGGAAGAAACAGACACTTCTATGGTGATGCATGGGGGGTGGTGGTAGTTCCCATTAGGCACACTGCAACCCAGGAAAGTGGAAGTGAGTCAGTATGGGAGTGGGGATCTTCATGCAGTTACAAGACTGTGTTCATCATCTCCCTTATATATAAAAGCCGAATGGTGGTAGCACTTCTCTAGAACATTCCACACGCTCTGGAATTGGTTGGCACCCTGGTGTGTCACTCAGAATCAGTCCCTATCCACTGGCTGCATTGCTTGAGTCTCGCCTCCAACATTGTAAACCTCCCTCACAGCCACTCAGAACACAGAGGTTATTTGCATATGCAGCCTCATTGGCCTTTGCCTCGGAACACAGAGGTTGTTTGCATATGCGACTTGATTGGCTTTTACCTCTAACATTCTAAATAGTTTGCTGTTCTGAGGTAAAATGTGTCCAATCTCCAGGTGAGAGCTGGAGATCACTCAGAATTACAACTGCTTTCCAGATGGCAGAGATCAGTTCCCCTGAAGAAAATGGTGGGCTCTGTATCCTTATATGCTGCTGAGGTGGCCCCCGTATGACAGCCAATGTGACATAGCAGTCAGGGCTTCAGAGCACAAGAGAGGTTGCAGGAATGTGTGTGGGGGTGAAAAGCTGAAGAGTGAGAGGAAAATAAAGGTAGGTACCATCGTTGCCAATCTCCAGGTGAGGGCTGGAGTTCACTCAAAATTACAACTGTTCTTTAGGTAGCAGAGATCAGTTCCTCTGGAGAAAATGGTGGACTCAGTGTCATTATACCCTGCTGAGGTCGCCACAGCAAATTGACATTGAGTGTCCAAGGCCGGGGCACCTGCCCAGAGCCTCTTTCTAGAGCTTGTTGTATTTATTTCTACAACGGGCCTTTTTCCTAGTGTGTAAAAAAAGAAAGGGGAAATTCGGTTTCAAACAAAATGAATTATTGTTTAACCTTTTTTGTAGAATGATCCCTTGTAGAGACTTTGCACTACATCATAGCTCAGTCACAACAAAGTAAATACATTATGATGTGCTTATCACCACTGTACACATTTGTTCCCCCAATAATATTTTTCTGGCAACGGGTCTGGGGCTAACCCTTCTCTCTCTCCTGCTTTTGGTAAACCTATTGTGAATCAAGCCTACTTCTGGCTTTATAGTCTGGTCTTGAGTTTTGTTTATCTTTCACACTAGGATATTATCCTTTTATACAAGGGTTAGATCATTCCAGCATTCTCATTCAGTCTTGCCCAATTACTATCCCTACTACAGCTCCCATCCCACATAGCTTTGTACATACAGATCCCACAATCACCTGCATAGCCTTTTTTAGTGGTAATAATGGACCCTTCCTTTGTTTTTCACTAATATAAATTATTCTTGGATTCAACCCAATCATTTAAAAAACTTCTAAAACATAATTATTTTACAGTCCTCCATTGCTGACCCAATCATTTAAAAAACTTCTAAAACATTGCTCAGTTTGAAATTAACATGCCATTTTTTTAACCAACTCCCTTATGTTCAGTGTCAAAAAATTCTGTGAATAAGGCAAATTCATTAATTCCCAAAGCTTTAGCACAGCTGATATAGAAAAACAGAGGATGGTCTCCTTATAATAGTATCTTAACAGATGAAAGGTAGGCACAGTCTAGGTTAGGATTCAATTTATTTTTAATCCTCTATTAAGAACTATGGAACATTGCTAACATTTAATATCTTACCTGCTGGTTAATCATTTCTAATTTTGGCTAACTGGGAAAAAGTTATCCAGCAACCCGAAGTTCTGATACAGCATGCTTGGAGCTTCATATATGTAGGGTATCTGGATACATGAACCATATGAAAAGAATTTTGTGCCCTAAAGGCACATGGAATCTGCCATTAATTTCAGTGGAGTCATTTCACATATACATACCATCTTTCACCTAAGTTTATTAAAATACATAGCAAAGTAATTGTGCTGGGTTACTTGCAAGCATGCACCAAGTATTTCAGTTGACTGTAGATTTATTTATTTCTTCATTTATACCCATTCTTTGTCTTCAATGGGGAACCCTGTGAGGTAGTTTGTGCTGGGAGTGTGTGAGTGGCCCAAGGTCACCTAGAAAGTTTCTATGACAGCAAGGGGATTCAAATATGAATCTCCCATATCCTAGTCTGACATTTTAACCACTACACAACACTATGAAATGGCAGAATGATAGTCACTTTTTTGTAGGTAATTAGAATCTCTACACCTGTCATATAGTGATGTTCTGGTTTGGTTCAAATGTACTGTGGTTTAGTTCTACATGAATGATTCTAGGAAGAACTTCAGGCTCATTCACATGACTTCTTTCCATCCTACTTCTCATCCTACTTCACCACAGTTTAATTAGCAACTTCCTTGCGTACGGCAAACCATAGTTAGCCACTCCTTATAAACCCTGATTCCAAACCATGATCAAACTGTGGTTTGAAATCCTGATTTGTAGGACAAGTACTAAGTTCCCATTTTAGATTAAATGTTGTAATCCAGAAAGTAACTAAGAGGAGGGAGGAAGAAAGATCAAATTCCTTTCAAGTTCACCCATGGAGATCTAAAGCATATTTTGGCATTCAATGCCAATTCAGCGTGTGTGTGTGTGTGTGTGTGAAGTGCCGTCAAGTCACAGCTGACTTATGGTGACCCAATGGCTTTTCGAGGCAAGTGATTAAGCAGAGGTGGGTTGCCATTTCCTTCCCCTGCAAAGTCTTCCTTGGTAGTCTCCCATTGAAGTACCGACCCTGCTTAGCTTTTGAGATCTAACAAGATTGAACTGGGGATGCCAGCCTCCGAGTGGGACCTGGGAATCCCCAGGCATTACAGCTCATCTACAGACTAAAGAGATCAGTTCCCCTGGAGAAAATTGATGCTTTGGAGGGTGGACTCTGTGGCATTGTACCCCACTGAGGTCCCAGTCCTCCCCAGCCTCAATCACCAAATCTCCAGGGGTTTCCCAATCTGGATCTGGCAAGCCTAGATCAAGCTGTACTAATTCCACATCCCAGTTCATTGATTAGATCACAATAAATATCAGTACTTTTCAAAGCTGGAAAATTATTTCCTGTGGCTGATTTTTGTTGATTTCTGTGCATAAACAGACTGTAGCTGCCAAGAAAACTTTTTGGTTGTGGTAGATTTTCCAGGCTGTATGGCCATGATCTTGGCATTGTAGGACCTGATGTTTCACAGGCAGCTGTGATTGGCATCCTCAGAGGCATAACACAGAAAGATGGAGTACTCTCTGTGTGTACTCCATCTTTCGGTGTTATGCCTCTGAGGATGCCAGTCACAGCTGCTGGTGAAGCGTTAGGTCCTACAATGCCAAGATCACAGCCATACAGCTTGGAAAATCTACCACAACTGATGAACTCCAGCCATGACAGCCTTTGACAACATATTAAAACATTTTGGCTATGTGTGTGATTTATTAGTGGATATATTAATAGTTGCTCATGCTATGCAATGCCATATTAGTATTCCAGACTTACCCATTACATTTTTACTATTTTGAGAGCTTTGAAACAAACTGCTTTTCAAAAAATCTAACTCCATGATATAAAAATAACATTTCTCACAAAGATGTTTTAATAATATCTAAACTGGAAATGCAAACCAAAGGGGGAAATTTGAAGATGATAAATTTCATATAGGTAATTTGTATAACTGAAATGTGTTTTTATGTTCAAACTACTCTCACACAATAATTATGACTTAATCATTTAATTGCATAGCAAAAATTATAATGCAAATATGATCTTAATATCTCCTACATGTGAACCAGAACGGAGCCATATAAATGCTTTGGTTGCAATGATTTCCATGGGAAAAACTTAAAACCATTCTCTTGTGCTTAACTATTGAGTTAAAAGAAACTCAGTGTACTTTAAATTGGTTCCTGTGATTTTATTTATATACCACTGATTTCCCCCAAAAGCTTGAACACCAGGTTCATAAATTTAATGGGATTTTATTAGTACATAAGCTCTAACAAGGATTTTCTCCTTAATCACATCTAGCATTTCCAGAATATACCCCAACATAGAACAAAATACATCGAGAGCATGTATCTTAGCTTAACCTAAATTACCCTTATCTAAACCTAAATTACCCTTACCTATAGGTAAAGGAAAAGGTTCCCTTGCTCGAAAGCCAGTCGAGTCCGACTCTAGGGTTGCGGTGCTCATCTCCGTTTCAAAGCCAGCACTGTCCGAAGACGTTTCCGTGGTCATGTGGCTGGCATGACTAAACACCAAGGCGCATGGAACGCTGTTACCTTCCCACAGAAGTGGTACCTATTTATCTACTTGCAATTTCTTGCTTTCGAACTGCTAGGTTGGCAGGAGCTGGAACTAGAGATGGAAGCTCACTCCATCATGCGGCAACCCGGGTCTCGAACTGCTGAACTAACGACCTTCCACAGCCTGCAGTTCAGCGTCTTAACCACTTGAGCCACCGGAGCTCCCTATAGTGAAGCATTAATTTTACCTGAAGCAGCATGAAGCATAATCAGCTTGAAGGATGAAAAGCAACATAACGTAACAAGCAGCATTTGAATCTCACCAGTCCTCCAAAGAGAAAGGGTACTGAAACACATTCAGAAGCTGGCCCAAATGTGGCTTGGTAGGGTCTAGGGCTGCCAAGACCCCACTGAGGGCAGAGGATTCCAATATACCAAAAATATACCCCCAAACCCCCCAAAATATACCAAATACATCAAAAAGACCCCTCAAAATATACCAAAAATTATACATATAAAAACCAAAAAAAAAAAAAAAAAAGGCTGAGAGGCTCATAGCATGATGTCACTTTCAGGGAAAACCCAAAAAAGCCATCAGTCCACTCTACGAATCACTGGAAACTCTGGTTTTACCATAGAATTTCCAGCAATTTCTAGAAAGCTGTAATGTTATTTCCAGGTTTTCCCCAGAAGGAACATCATGCCATCACTGATGGCATCCCCTCATGTCCCTCCTCTTAAATCTCCTGCTAGTTGCTACACCATGCCTGACAACCCTAGCAGGGGGCCCTTTCCATACCATCACAAACAGGCATAGAAAGATAGATCCAAGTAGTCAGCCATGTTGGTCTGAAGCAGTAGAACAAATTTAGAGTCCAGGGGCACCTTTAAGACCAATAAAGGTTTATTCAAGGTATGAGCTTTCGTGTGCAAGGCACACTTTTTTCAAATACAGTGGAATGGAAGGTAAATTTCAAACTTATAGCAGGGCTGAACCTGTAACATGATGAAGATGTTTTAAGCTATGCAAAAATATAATTTAATAACAAGATAAGGTTATAAGGTCAACAGTTGTAAAGCAATAAATATGTCAAAATAAATCCAAGACTCTCTATTCACCCTCAGAGCGTGAAGGTCATTTAACAGCATTTTTATTTTCTCTTTCATTGTGGGAGCAGTATATGTCTCTTCCCTTAAGCATGGAGATGTGGCTGTACAATGCCCTGGCAGTGTACTCACACAATAGCCTCACTCCTGGCCAGCCACCACATTTTTCCCACTATGCTAGGCCCTCCAGCCCTAATAGCTCTTGGGCTCTGTTGCTGAGGCCCACTTCCTGGAGCAACTGCTGCCAAGTCCTGCCTTACCTCTGTTGATAACAAGGCCTGCCTACTTAGATAAATCTCAGTCCTGCACACTAACTCTCCAAGACACCTTCATTCCCCCCCTTGGTGAAACTTTATTTCTAATTGTTCTGCCAATATATAATGAAATGTTTTCTTTATAGGTCAAGATCAGTCAATTATCTTACCCAGAGTCCACCTCTATTTTATTTCTTCATCAAAAGAAAATCTTTGGCACAATAGGAAGGACTATCTCTCCTCCTAGAAATGAAAGAGCAATATTTTAAAGCAAAAGTAGGACTTTTAAAAGCATATTTCCTGAACTCTCCCCTTTTCCAAGTTACCATGCTCAGTATAGTACAGAAAAATTACTGTGGAAAATGTCCCCTTTTTCTGTACATCCACACTAGAAGAATGGAAGAGTTATTTCATATGCAGGATTACGCTGGGCAGGGTACTTCTGGTATCCTAACACATTCAAAAAATACTCCCAGCACTTGAAACATAGACAGTTTTGTATAATCTATTATGTTCTCCATTACTAGTAAGGTCAAATGATCATAGTTGTAAAAGGAAGGTGAGGATGCCACAACCCTTGGTTAGGTGGTGGACACATCTCAAATGAACCACACAGAAAGAATAAAGGTGAAGCGGCTCAGCCAAGGCTGCCTTGTGTGGCAGGAATGATTGGTAAAAGTTCAGGAGTCCAAGAAATGCCTGGAGCTCCTGCCTTGATGTCAGAGGCAGCCTTGACCTTATCGGGCGTGGGGTGTATCCCATCTGCGTCGATGAGGTACCCCAGGAACTTGACATACGGGACTCCCAGGAGACACTTTTCCCGCTTGACATGCAGGCCAGCGGACTGGAAGCAGTGGATAACCTCGTGGAGGTGGCTGATGAACTCAGCGTTGGAGGAGCCCGTGATTAATATGTCATCAAAGAATGGAATGACTCCTGGGATACCATTGAGGAGAGTGTCCATAAGGCCCTGGAAGATTCTGGGTGCCACACTTACACTGAACTGGAGTTGCTTGACCTCTAAGGCTCCTCAATGGGTGACGATGGTCTGGGCTTCTGCAGTGGTGTCATGCACAGGCAGCTGTTGGTAGTTCTGGGCTAGGTCAAGCTTCCTGAAGATCATCGAGCTTGTTGAGGCGGCTGGCTGGCTGGCAGAGCCTGGCAGCTGGAGCGCTTCTGGGTGTTGTGATGGACCTGTAGCACTTCCTCCTCCTCCTCTGAGCCTTTGGAGCCATCTTCATGGTGGACAGCCTTGGCACTGGGGTTTGTACTTGGGCTACCAGAGGAGCAGGTTTCTTGGGTGGTGCCCGCAGCCTTTTCGAAAGTCAGGGCCTCTGTGATAGTGGCTTGGAATATCAGCTCTTCCTTGGCAAAGAGCTTCCGCTGCATTCTCTCATCTCGAATGCCACAGACAAACTGATCTAGGAGCATTTCCTCTATGTCTCAGAACTCAAAGTGGCGGGCAAGAGGCTGGAGTGCTGCCACACATGTGGACACAGACTCCCCGGCCACCTGATCCTGTTTGTAAAAGGTGAGACAACGAGCAATGTGGGATGACTGTGGTGAAAAATCGTTCTTTAAAAGAGCCATAATGTCCTTGTCCTTGTATGAAGTGTCCTGGAGTTTGGCCGGTGCTGTGAGACTCTGGGCGATCTCAAAGGTTGCAGAGCCACAGACACTGAACAGGGTGGCCTGCTTGAGGCCGGCATCAGTGATTTTGTTGGCCCCAAGGAAGAACTCGAGGCTGTCAGCATAGGTGTCCCATTGTTCTGGGGACGCAGGGTTGAATTCCTCGAGGTGGCCTTGAGTGGCCATGTTTCTTCCTCCACAAAGCAGCTTGTAGAAGTTTGCAGCAGCACTCTTTGTCAGGGGTGATGGTTCCCCGGAGGTAATTCAGCTTCTTTGGCCTCTAGCCCATCCTCATCGCCAGTGTTAAATAGTGGGTTTAACACTGCAGAGGTGAAGGCATAGTGATTTCAGCAAGCAGCAGTTTATTGCATCTCAACAGGAAATGCTTTACATGGGGCAACTGCCCTAACTATATACACCTAAGCCACTCCCTGCTCCCATGCAATTGGTGAGTTCAAATGGCCTCCAGGCTCCAGATTGGCTGTCTGTCCTCAGGGGCCAATCCAAAGGCAGGTTCCAGGATCCTGCCTGCCTTTGTTCTGGGGCTTCAAGCTCTAACTAGGTGGCCTGCCCGGACAAGCCCAGACATGCCTCTCCATGCTCCCTCTAGGTGGCCTGTCAGACAAGTCCAGGCATGCCTCCAGCAGCAGTTAAGCTGGAGTGGAAGATTGCTCATTTCCAGACATAACAATTCCACTCTGGGTGCTGTCATTCTAGTCCCAGAGCACTGATTCCAGTCTCGGGGTTGTCATTCTACCCTGGGGGCTGTCATTCCAGTCCCAGAGCAATCTGTCCATGCCCAGGGACTGTCATTCTAAATCCAATCTGTATTCATTGTAACCTTTGTGTGCAGTAATGTTGTTCAGTGGAGCCCATGTACAGGCTCATAGCTAGGAAATTGGGGGGGCAGGGGAACTTGGGGGGGCAGAAGCCCCATGCATGTGCACTTACATCACAACAAATACAAAATAAAATAATTTTTAAAATGCTCATGCTGCAGCTGCCACCAGCACTGAGATGCACCCCTGGTCTCCCTCCATGATGCCGAGCCAAGGCATGGATAGAGGGTGCCCAGAAAGAGAAAGAAACAGAAAAAAGGGAAAGAAAGAAATGGGGGAAAGGGAAACAAAGAAAGGGAGGGAAACTAAGAAAGGGAAAGAAACAGAAGAAAGGGAAAGGAAAGTTTGCTTCCCCCCAAATTCCTAATCCCCCTCCCACCAGCAGTTAAAAAGGAGCTTGAAGGCTTACATTTGTAATGTCCCCCTTTGGCTGTGGGTTCCCAGGCTAGAGTACTCACTTAGCCATCTGTTCTCAGGTCCATTCAGCATACACAAAACTAAACTGAAACAAGAGCTCCACTCAACAGAACCAAACTAAATCACACAGATATTAGGGGAAGAGCAGACAGTTCCATTACATATATACATGTTTACAATGAATAGATCACAACATTACAAGAGCAAGACCCTTTGGGGGGAGTGAGAGACCAAGAAATCTAATAAATAAAACCAACTGAAAGCAGGGGGGGGAGGAGAGATGGGCTTCCTCCAGTATAAATGACGTGCAAAGAATTCACGCAGCAAACTGGGTTAAAGACTACAGCCAGGGAAGCACTGGGATCGCTGCCTTGCTACTCTGAAATGGGAGTTTGGGGAGGGGAGAAAAGGAAGGGCTGAATAGAGACCAGCTGAGCTCTGAGCAGGAGCAGGAGAGAGAGCTGTGAGAGAGGTGAGTGGGTTTCTTTTAATTGCTTTCAGCTGAGAGAATTCAGCTAAGGATATTTTGTGGGAAAACTGTGTTTAGAAGTGTGTGGAAGCACTTAGAGTTCTTGCAGAGTCCTGGCTGATTGAGTGTGGGAGAGGAACGGGCATTGTTTGACTGGGATTGCCTGTAATTGAGAGGAAGTGGAAGGGGCATTGTTTTGCCTGTGATTGAGTGCCTGGGTGAATTTGAATTTGAATAGCTGCTGCCTGACCTCTGCTGGGGGAGGCCTCTATTTAAGGAAACACCTTGCCAGAGGCAAGGGCTCTTTGCCTGTGGCTCTTAGCCTAGGGACTCTTAGACTAGGGGCTCTGTAAGAAGCCCAAAAAGAGCCAGAAAGACAAGGCCCTAGGCTCTTTGTCTTTCCCGTAAAATAATTTGACTTTGATAACAAAAACCACATAAATACCAAGGGTTTAAAAGGGGGATTATATTTATTTATTTTAA
>NW_015166579.1:0-37008 GCF_001447785.1 Gekko japonicus | reverse complement strand
AAAAAAAAAGAAAAACCGGGTGGAGGGGGGGGGGGGGGGAGGAGGAGAGATAGGCTTCCTCCAGTATAAACCACGTGCAAAGAATTCACGCAGCAAACATGGGTTAAAGACTACAGCCAGGGAAGCACTGGGATCACTGCCTTGCTACTCTGAAATGGGAGTTTGGGGAGGGGAGAAAAGGAAGGGCTGAATATAAAAAGCAGTCTGAAAAGAAGAAATATTAAAATGTATGATGTGGTGGGAGAAGAAGGAAAGAGATAGAAAAGGCTTGGAAATGGAAGAGAAAAGATTTTCTGTTGCTCTCCCCAACTTTTCTATCCCCTCACTGTGCCAACATACCTCTGATTTATGCTGGCATGTCTCCAAAATATACCAGCATAACAGCTAGTCAGCTCCTTGAGCCTCTTTGCTTCTCCCCCCCTCTTAGAATTGCACTGTTCATTTCCTATTATTTTGAAAAAGAAAAACATATTATACTTGCAGAACAAATATTATTGAAGGTTATTGTAAAATGAGATTCTGGGAGCAATCCTTAGCTGGTCTACTCAGAGGTATGACCAATTTTATTCAATGGTGATTGCAGATATCTATCCACCTGTGAATCTGTGCTTAGAATTCTCTAATACTTTCTTATGGGAAATGGTGTTGAACACTGTGCAGCACCGCATGAAAAAGAAGATAAAATATGTTGACTTAGAATATAATTATTTGGTATATGTTTCAAAAGTTACTGGAATAAAATAGTGGCAGAGATGCTACAGGTCTTCTCTCATGACGATTGGGGGGGGGGGCAGTGCCAAGGACTTATTCCAATGAATGAATAACATGATGGAACAAGGGAAATCTGCTCATCCTTACACACATCTGTGAATTTTAAAGAACGCCCACAGAGACTGCTGTATTTGTGTAGCTGGAGTTTGGGTGATAGGTAGCCTATTTAAATCACATAAATGAGCTCGACACATATGTTTGTAGAATGGATTAAACATGTTCCATTTTATTAAATAAAAGAAACAGGAATTTTGGTTTCAGGCAATGCAAAAAAAACCCCACCTTTATACTCAAGGCTGTGAACACTCTGTGCTCACAAAAAAATAAATAAAAAACGTGCACCAAGATGAAAACCTACTGTCATTTAGGCACTGGGCCAAAACAGGCTTTTTAAATTAAAACTTGTTTTATCCTTTTTATCTGGATGCTTATGGTTTTTATGATTACTGACTTTTTATGAGTATCATTTTTAACTTCTGCTTCTTCCAAAGAACCAAAGCTAATGTGTATGATATCAACTTTAATGGCCTGGAGATCTCTCAGAATTTCAACTGATCTCCAGACCAAAGGGATCAGTTCCCCTGGAGGAAATGACAGCTTCAGTGGGAGAACTCAATAGCTTCACATCTCCCCAGATTCCATCATCATCAGGTTCCACCCCCAAATAGGTGAGAAAGAAGTCAAATAAAGGGCCAATATTAAAAACTGAGTTAAAACTTATAATATACAAAAATACATGTATTTATTAGAAAGACAGTTAAAAACATACAAGGGCCCAATGAAAGCCTTGTAAACAATTAAACAAGCTGGACTTCCATCTTTTGAGGCCTCACAAACATCTTTGTCTTGTGTCTTTAGATTTTGCTGCTTAAGTAAGTAATGTAGGCATTTTTACTACACTGTAAGTTAACAAATATTTGATTATTTATATTTCATATCCTTTTAATCTTTTTTCTACAGCCTTCCTTTTCTTGGTCCAATATTCAATTGGTTATCTTATTGTAATATGTATTACAGTAACATGTACCTCAATATTGTTTGACCTCTGAAGAAGGCCCCAATAGGGCGGAAACGCGTCAGGTCATGTGTATTGGCCCTTGTGTTTAGGCCACCTTGTTTACTTGTTTAGGAGACTTTCATTGGGCCCTTGTATGTTTTTAACTGTCTTTCTAATAAATACATGTATTTTTGTATAAGTTTTAACTCAGTTTTTAATATTGGCCCTTTATTTGACTTCTTTCTCACCCTTGTGGTTCTTGATTCCAGTTTTTGGGTCAGGTTTGTTTCCCCCTCCCTGTGCCTTACTTCCACTCCCAAATATACAGGGATTTCCCAACCTGGATTTGCAAATGTTATGATACCGAGTCCTTATCATGCTCCTTCCCCTCCCCAAACTCCATCCTTCCCCAGCTCTGGCTCCAAAATCCCAGGTATTTCCCAAGCTGGAGTGGGTAACCCTATCAGGCTACACCTACTCAGCATGTTTCTTTTCTTTTCTTTTTTAATTTAAACCCCACAACCCTAAATTGTCATATTTTGTGACCAATACAAAATATAGCCTAAATATAAGAGACAGACACTAGAACAGTTCAAAAGCTTGCTTTCAGTTATTCAAAATCAGATTACAAATAAAGTACATTGGTTATATTTATTTTTGTCATATTTCATTTCTAGATAAATATTTATTTTTTCAAGAATAATTGTGTTCCTAAACACTTCTTTTTTGGAGGGAGGAAGAATTACTTTCCCACCTTCCCTAAATAGAACCCAGACAGGACTGGAGAATGCAAAATATCCCACTGTTGTGAAAAAAAAATCAAACACTATTTCAGTATGTTTGAATAGCCACTTGTTCTTGAAGGTTCCTTGGTGTTGCCCTTTAATATCTGGGAGGCTGATGACATAGGAATTTGATAGCCAGAAGGCTGAGAGAAAAACAGCTGCTTGCTTTATTTATACTCAGTTTTGAAGAAAGCTGCCAGGTGGGTTTCTTAGGAAGTTGATTTAAAAAATCCAATAAATAAAATTATCACTCCAGAGGTACGATGTAAAACCATTACCGATAAATTCTGGTTTGATGAAAGAAATTTGAAATTCAGTTACCTATCTGCTTGTGGGCCCAATTCAAAATGCTGGTTATTGGCTTTAAAGCCTTTCACTGCCAAGGGCTCTCAGACTTATTGAACCACATGTTCTGGTATGCTTCTGCATACCAGTTATGTTCCTCAGCCTTATCCTTGTGGTAGGATTGTACATATGGCATTAGCTAGGCCACTTTTTCTGTGATGGGTCCCGTCCTCAGGAATGTCTTAACAGAGTGGGTATAGACAGTACCTTCACTGGCTGCATTTAGCAAGGAGTGAAAGGCAGAGTAGATTGGCTAAGACTGGAGTGTTATGGTCCCTACAAACCACTCCAGTCAACATCCTGGCTGCAGCATTCTGTACCAACTGAAGCTTTTGAACACTTCTTGAGGGCAGCCCCAAACAGAATGTATTGAAAGAAATTTGAAAGTCGATTTGTTCAGAAATCCTCCTGAAGGAAATTGTATTCCAATAAACTTTACTACATCACATATCTACAAATTAGGTTAATGTCAACTTTGGTATCTATAATTTTTTGCAATGAGAGTAGCCAAAGGTACGCAGAGCATTCTCACATCACATGCTCTAAATCACTTTGGCTTGTTATCTTGCAGAACACATCAAGAAGCAGAGAGCCAGTTTGGTGTAGTGGTTAAGTGCACGGATTCTAATCTGGGAGAACCAGGTTTGATTCCCCACTCCTCCACTTGCACCTGGCTGGATGACCTTGGGCAAGCCATAACTCTGGCACAGCTGTTCTTGAAAAAAAGAGCAGTTTCTGTCAGAGCTCTCTCAGCCCCACCTACCTCACAGGGTGTCTGTTGTGGGGAGGGGAAGGGAAAGGAGTTTGTAAACTGCTCTGAGACACCTTTGGGTAGTGAAGGGCGGGGTATAAATCCAATTTCTTCTTCTTCTCTTCTTAAGTATCAAAAATTGTTGGATCTTCCAAATCTGTTCCTTATTTCGGTATGCTGAAAATTTAATCCCATTATCCACAACTCAGCATGTTGCACTGTATGGAAGTCCATTTGAGCAAATAAGGAAGCACCCTCACACAAGCATCTGTGTAGTTCCAGTTTTTGCTGTGGTTTCAGAATATTATATGCTTTTGCCCTTGAACAATTATTTTCTTACTGTTTATAAATATGATTAATTAAAAAGTTATCACAATATCATCAACCTGAAACAACTGCATCAGGTTGGCAAATATTTAATTAACAAGAGGACAGCTCTTCTTTTTAGTTTAGCAAGAAATCCCTTCCCTCAGTGGTCTGCAGTTTTAGTGACTAGTATTCTAGAAGGGAGGTGGCTGAATAGGACATAACAAATTGGGACTGGGATTGCAAGAACACTCTAACATACCCAAGTCTGGCCAATTAAGAGAGAAACAATCCCATTAATGGAATCTTCTTCACAATGCAAGGAATTTTCAGTGTTATTGAAGGTACAGAGAAATTGACAGACATAATTACATTTAGCCATATGATTCAAATGAATAAAGCCCCTTGACTGCAGTATAAGGTGTCTCATAAAGAGCGTAGTTGTTAAAAACAAATTGGCCTGCCAGCAAGAGTAATTGAATTTAGGACTTTTCTTACTAATGTGGAATAGCTAATGAGAAAATGTGTGCTGCACATCCCAAGGTGATGAGTCCCACCCCTCTTGAAAGCTGCAGTAAGATTGTCTGAGGTGGGGTTTTTTTTGTATTTTTTGCAAACAAAGTGTGTTTCTGACTTCTTTTTTCATCAAGAGCTTTCCTGATGACAAGACAGATACAATTTTGTATGCCACAGAAAGAAGAATACATTAATTTGGTCTAATTAAGCTCTTCATTTTGCAGACATACAGCAAGATACAAAAACAATTTCTTGGAATCTGAAGGCATCACTGACATATATATGGCATAGATGAGGTATATAATATTCTTTTCCGCCACATTGCCTATTAGACTGCTTTAGAAGACATTTTGGAAGCTTCAGTTGAGAACAAATGTGGCAGCTAGATCCTGTCTGGTGTTAGCCACTTAGAATATAGAGCCCCAGTGTGGCATCAACTGCACTAGTTACCTACCTGCTTGTGGGCCCAATTCAAAATGCTGGTTATTGACTTTCAAGCCTTTCACTGCCAAGGGCTCTCAGACTTATTGAACCACATGTTCTGGTATGCTTCCGCATACCAGTTATGTTCCTCATTGTACATTGTACATATGGCATTAGCCAGGCCACTTTTTCTGTGATGGATCCTGTCCTCAGGAATGTCTTAATAGAGTGGGTATAGACAGTACCTTCACTTGTGGTAGGATTGTACATATGGCATTAGCTATTGGTCACTGGCTGCATTTAGCAAGGAGTGAAAGGCAGAGTAGATTGGCTAAGACTGGAGTGTTATGGTCCCTACAAACCACTCCAGTCAACATCCTGGCTGCAGCATCCTGTACCAACTGAAGCTTTTGAACACTTCTTGAGGGCAGCCCCACACAGAATGTATTGATGAAATAAATTTGAAAGTGGGTTTGTTCAGAAATCCTCCTGAAGGAAATTGTATTCTGATAAACTTTACTATGTCACATATCTACAAATTGGGTTAATGTCAACTTTGGTATGTATAATTTTTTTGCAATGAGAATAGCCAAAGTTATGCAGAGCATTCTCACATCACGTGATCTAAACCCCTCTGGCTTGTCATCTTGCAGATCACATCAAGAAGCAGAGACTTAAGTATCAAAAGTTGTTGGATCTTCCAAATCTGTTCCTTATTTTGGCATGCTGAAAATTTAATCCCATTATCCACAACTCAGCATGTTGCACTGTATGGAAGTCCATTTGAGCAAATAAGGAAGCACCCTCACACAAGCACTTAGGCTTGCAAAGACCACTAGGTGTGGCGATGACTGGGCAGGGGATTCCAGTGCTCCTGGGGAGGGGGAAGTATAGCAGTGGGACCAGGCATGGCAATAAGGGAAGGGGACAGAGAAGTAGAGTAGCTCAGCTCCCTTCCAGCCTGTGTCCCATTCCAAAGGTTGCAGGTAGTCGGGCTCGGATAAATGACCCGATTTCGACATTAGCGTTGTGTAATACCATGTCTATCAATAATAATAAGACCATGGCCCTTATTTACTTCCTGACTGAGCAGAATGTAGACCTGGTGTGCATGACCGAGATCTGGGTGTGAGATGGGGAGACAGTAGCTCGCTCCCAGTTAGTTCCTCTCGGGTTCTTGGTCCTTCACCAATTGCAGATTAGGGAGTGGGGGGGAGGACTGGCTCCATTCATTTGGGAGGACATTTATGAGATACTATGAGATGGCAGTCAAAGCCGCAAAGCATGAGGATTATGCAGCTACGACTGCATCTGCGAGATCACGTCTATCCCAATTGTTTAGAATGATTCAGTCCATTACTACCCTGCCACGAGACAGACTAAACACTAGGGAACTGGACATCGGCTGTGAGGCTATTGCGAGCTATTTCACAGATAAAGTGTTGTCACTCCACCATGACCTCCCCGACACATTTGAGACAGTAAGTGAACTCGAAGCTCCATGCAAGTCTTCTGGTCAGGTTATGGATCATTTCAGTTCGTTCAGCCTAGAGGAAGTTGACAAACTGTTCCTAACTGTACGCCCCACCATGTGCTCCCTTGATCTGTGCCCTTCATGGCTAATTGAAACTGGCCGTGAGGGGTTCCGAGGTACCCTAAGGGAGATAATCAACAAGTCCCTCTCTGAGGGACTGTTCCTGGTGACACTCAAGGAAGTGGTAGTCCATCCTATCTTGGAAAAATTATCTTTGGATTCAGCTGAACTGACGAATTACAAGCCAGTTTCCAACTTGCCCTATTTGGGCAAGCTAACAGAGAGGACTGCGGCAATTCAGTTACAGAGCTTTTTGGATGATGCTTCCATCTTAGATCCCTTCCAGTCCGGCTTTTGCCCGGGCCACAGGACAGAGATGGCACTGGTCGCCCTCACAGATGACCTCCAGAGGCATCTGAATTGGGGCAGATTGGCAGTGCTGTTGTTATTGGATCTGTCAGCTGCATTTGACATGGTCAACCATCAGCTACTGATCCACCGCCTCACCAACACTGGAGTCCAGGGGCCTGCCTTCCAATGGCTTGTCTCCTTTCTCCAAGGCCAGGGACAAAGGGTGGCAGTGGGGGAACAGCTATCCTGAAGGCACCCACTGGATTGTGGAGTGCCCCAAGGGGTGGTGCTGACCCCGATGCTATTTAATATCTATATGTGCCCCCTTGCCCAGATTGCACGGAGGCATGGGCTGGGATGTCACCAGTACACAGTTGACACCCAGGTCTATTTGTTGTTGGGAGGCCAGTCTGACTCTAAACCAGATCTGGACCAGGCATTACATGACGAGGCTGGATGGCTTAGACTGAGCTAACTGAAATTGAATCTGATGAAGACAGAGGTCCTGTGGCTCCATTGGTGCCAGTATCAGAGTTTAGGAGCTTGGGAGTGCTCCTGGATGCATCCTTAACAATGAAAGCCCAGGTAGCAGCCACTGCCAAGTCAGCCTTTTATCATCTTCGGCTGATCGGGCAGCTGGTTCCCTTCCTTGAATGAAATGACTTGGCAACAGTGATCCACATGATGGTCACCTTGAGACTGGACTACTGTAATGCTCTCTACATGGGGCCACCCTTGTCACAAATCCAAAAGCTACAGCTAGTGCAAAATGCTGTGACCAGGCTCCTAACGGGTCTCCCAACGCGGTTTGAAATTCAGCCTGCGCTGAAGGCATTGCACTGGCTCCCGATAGCATACCGAATTTGCTTCAAGGTGCTGGTGCTTACCTTTAAAGCCCTTTATGGACAGGGACTGCCTTTCCCCACATGTTCCCCAGAGATCACTGTGATCAGGGTCGCAAAATCGACTAGCCCACCCTGGCCTTAAGGATGCCAGGCTGGCTGTACTCAGAGCCAAGGCTTTCTCGGTGGTGGCTCCGTTCTGGTGGAATGAGCTCCCAGAAGAGATCAGGGCCCTGCAGGACCTTATGCAGTTCCACAGGGCCTGCAAGACGGCGCTCTTCCACCAGGCTTTCAACTAAGGAGCCACCACCAATAGTTGAAAGGCAGAGAACCCTGTTCCCTAGAGCCACTAACAACAGCCTGTGCCAGCCTCATAAAGGATTACATCTATGGGACGGTCACCAGAATTCATTACTGATTGATGACCGCCATCATTTAATAATATGATTACTATCAGTATCATGTAATGTTTATAGCACCTTATAATGTTGGACTGTTTTTAGATGATTTTAGGATTGTTAAATTGTTATCAATATTTTTACTCTTTTATGTAAGCCGCCCTGAGCCAGCTTCGGCTGGGAGGGCGGGGCATAAATCTGATAGATAAATAAATAAATAAATATTGCAGTGATCTAATCAAGGTGTAACCAGAGCATGCACCACAGTGGCTGGATCTTTTCTGCCCAGGAAAGCCTGCAGCTGGCTAACACGTCAAAGCTGGTAAAAGGCACTCTTGACCACAGCTACTACCTGCTTATCCAGAAGTAGTCCGAGGTCCAAGAGTACCCCCACACTATGCACCTGTCCCTTCAAGGGGAGTTCAACCTCATCCAGAATGAGTGACACCGTAAATCCTGGGTCAGATTTACACCCACCAATAGCTCTTATGTCTTGTCAGGATTAAGCCTGCATGCACTCCAAAACTGCCTCCGGGTACCAGTTCAGGGTTTCTACAGCCTCCCTGGGATCAGCTGGAATATCGTCTGCATATTAGTGACAACACAGCCCAAATCTCTGGATGACCTCACCTAGTGGTTTCTTGTAGATGTTAAAGAACGTGAGACAAGAAGGAACCTTGTAGGACACCATTGTTTAAAGGCCAAGGGGCTGAGCAACAGTCCCTCAGCACCACCTTCTGAAACCTACCTTCCAGGTAGGACCACAGCAGAACAGTGCCTCCCAATCCCAGTCCAGAAAGACAGTTCAGAAGGATACCATGATCTATGGTAACAAAAGCATTTGATAAGTCCAGGAGAATCAACAGAGCCACACTCCCTCTGTCCATCTCCTGGTGCAAGCCATCTTCCAGGGTGACCAAGACTGGAAGGGGGCTAAACGTAAAGGCTGTATGTATGTTTACTGTAACATCTGAACAGTGCTATTGTGTAGAAGGAATGCAGATCCTTCTTCAGCAGAGTTAGGAAGGGATATAGGTCCAAAAAAGAAGCAGCAGCAGCAGCAGCAGCAGCATACAAATTAACTTGCAATGAAATCCCAAGAAATCCCTGGTCCAACATCCTGTCTCACACAGTGGTCAACCAGTTCCTTTGGAGTAAGCCCCAATGAATAGATTTGAGTTAGATTCTGAGTGGGCCTGCATAAGATTTCACTGTAAATCAAGTAAAACCAACCATAGCTGACAAAAATCGGGTAAGCTCATTATGGAGCTGTGGTTCCATGGTCAGCATGGCTTTCAAGAAATCAACAGGGGAGTGTGCAGCAGTGTTCCCTCTAAGCTGAGTTAGAGTGAGCCAGCTCACAGTTTTTTATCCTCCAGCTCACCCATTTTTGCCTCCGCTCAGGAAGGAGGGCTCCAGAGCAAACTAATCAATGCAGGAGCCAAATGGCTTGCTCACAACTTTTAATGCCAGTAGCTCACAAAGTAGAATTTTTGCTCACGAGACTCCACAGCTTAGAGGGAACATTGGTGTGCAGTTATCTTGTTCCTCAAAGCTGGACTCCTAAACCTTTTTTTTTTACAAGGATGTTCGCTTAAAAACAAAAGCAAAAGCAGACTGGTATAGCTATAGACAGCCATTCCCCTCTAGACCTCCCATTTACCTACGCTGGGCAGGGAATTGGCAGACCTCAACCTAAATTTCCAGACCCTGAGTAATTTAGGAACAGGAGAAAAAATGTTTTAACATAGTAACACTCTAAGAATTTCCCCAGTCTCTGTGGTAGGGACCATAGAGACTAGGGGACAGCCTAGAGTGTCGCCCAGAAGTGACTGTACATCCTCCTCAAACCCCAATCTCATGTATTTTCCACCAAATCTTCTGGCATTTGCCAAGAAACTGGTGGGAACCCCGTGTGCTTTCACCAAATATAACAGACTCTCCTCCATTTTTTCCCCTTTCCAGGGATAATAGACTAAGAAATAGTGGTTTTGATCAACAAAACTATGTAATTTAGGAAGGATCTCCCCCCCTTTACACTTTCTAAAGCAATGGCAGATCAATGCTGACCCTGATTAGCTTTCAGTATATGATAGGATTGGGCTGTCTACTACAGCAAAAATCATCATCATCATCACCATCACAATTTGTTTTTGTACCTTGTTTACAACAATGTGCTAGGTTAAGGTGGATGCTGTGCAATGTGCTAATTATATATTTTAACATTATGGAGATTGATTTCTTTTTTTAAAAAGGGCTGTATGCAGGTTGCAATGCAAAACAGACAAACTCCTGTGTGTATATAGAAGACGTTACAGGGGAAATAGGGAACTCCATTTCCCAATGCACTTAAGCTGGAACTGAAGTAGCTTTGCCCTCTGCTATAATAGAGGTGGCAGTGTTATAGTCTAAGGACTATCATTCATTTTGTCAGCTGAGCAATCCTAGTGCATTGTTCCTTTGAATTTCAGCTCCTCTACTAAAGAACAGTTGCTTTTTTAATATATTTTTTTTTCCAAAGCGGATTTTTCTACTGCTGAATACCTTTTGTCCAGATAGGGTTTGGAACTGATTGGAAGAAGGTTTTGTTCTTTTGACAAGTAACATCATTTTGTAAAGGTTATGGATTATCTTACAATGTCTGCCCTTTAAAAAAAAAACAAAAAAATCCCACACCAAAATCCTTTAATCTTTTATTAGAATCTGCAATGAAGCATTTATAATGTCCATTCTGGGTGTTTCTTTGGCTGTAATTTCCAAGTATAGCCTGTTAAATTTTATGCACCTCAAAGCTCTAGATGTAGCTTTGACCACCATCCAAAAAACAACACCCACTGCTAAAAGCTGTTAGTTTCAGCCCATTAAAACAATGATATGCCTACCTTTGACATTAATTAATTAATTAATTAATAACCCACTTTTCTCCAAAAACAGACACAAAGCAGTTTACAGCATGAAAAACAAGATATAAATAAACCAGTGTGCACCTAACAAATGAAAACAAACAAGTGCATCTCAGACCAGTCCTGGACTCATTGGTTAACTTGACTTGAAGACACAGGCCGCTAGCCACAGGGCCAAGAACCCTAATTTAGTGACAGAGCAGTCTCTCAGAAGCCATTGATGAAATTGCTCCCCGGTGCCCCCTCCACTCCCATGCCACGCTAGCCCCCTGTTATAATATGGAGCTACATAGGATGAATGAAAAATGTCAGGTTCCCAGTCAACTCACTCTCCACAAAGGCTTTCATTAGAGAAAGTTTATTAAAGAGATTTGAGATGCTGCAAGGATGACTTCTTTGTCAGGACTGAGAAGCGAAAGCAGGGACCCAGTGTATAACTGAAACCCACATTCCATGCACACGTCACACACCCATAAGTATAAGCAATCCTAAGAACCCAGGCAGATACATTGGTTCAACTAGCCATTGTTATCATCTTCAAGGACACTCTCATGCAAAAGCTTCTGAGGTACTGCTTGGGAAAAAGGTTACTAGCATTGCCTCCCTAAACTACAGACATTCACACAGTCGTTCTTCCTCCCACAGACTCTCTCCCTCCTGCCAGGAATGTCAGCGAGGGTGAGGGATAAGCGGACGGCTGGATACATCTGCTTTAGCTAGCAAAAGTGAGGGGGAGGGGAATGGGGTTTGCAGGGTACATAGATCAGGTTGGTAATACTACAGGTGTTGAATACATAATTGAGAACATAGCAAAATGTGAACCCGAGTCTGACAAGGAGCTGAGACGGCTAGAGCACATTCGGCAGTGGTCTCATGACAAAGCTGCAAGAGCATCTTATAGGACATTTATAAAATCCTATGAGATGGTAGTGAAGGTTGCAAAGAAAGAATTCTATGTGTCCTCCATTGCATCTGCTAGCTCTCACCCAGCGCAATTATTTTGAGTAATTAAATCACTTACTCCTTTACACAAAGAACTCAAAAAGAGAGTAAATTGGCAGCCAGCTGTGAGGCCTTTGCAAGCTATTCTGCAGATAAAATCTTGTCACTCCACCATGATCTGCCAGCCAATATTGACACAGAACAGAAACTTGAAGCCCCATGACTGTCCTCAGGCCCAATAATGGAGCATTTCAGCCAATTCACCCAGGATGAGGTTGACAGGGTCCTGTGTGCTGTGAAGCCCACCACTTGTCTCCTTGGCCCATGTCCGTCCTGGCTAGTGAAAGCCAGCAGGGATGGAATAAAGATTCTCCTGGCGGAAATTATCAGCTTGTCTCTGAATTCAGGGACTTTCCAAGGGGCTTTAAAGGAGACAGTGGTGAAGCCATTTTTAAAGAAACTATCTCTGGATCCTACAGATTCCGCCAGCTACTGCCCAGTTTCAAACCTTCTGTTTCTGAGTAAGGTAGTTGAGAGAGTGGCAGCTGAACAGCTCCAGGCTTTTCTGATTGACTCCTCTATCCTGGATCCATTCCAGTCCGGTTTCTGCCCGGGCTATGGGACAGAGACAGCTCTGGTTGCCCTCAGAGATGATTTTTGCAGACATCTGGACTGAGGAGGTTCAGCATTGCTGTTACTATTGGATTTGACAGCAGTGTTCAATACAGTCAATTGTGATCTTATGACTCACCACTTTGCCAATGTGGGAATATGCAGTGGCTTGTCTCCTTTCTCCACAGTCAGGGACAGAGGATGGCACTTGGGGAGAGGGTTTCACCATGTTACCCCTGGTATGCTCATTCCACAAGAAGCAATCCTCTCAGCCTTGTTGTTGAACATCTATTTGTGCCCCCTTGCACAGCTGGTGTGGAGCTCCAGGCTGGGTTGTCACCAGTATACTGATGACACCCAAGCTATATCTGTTGATGGACAGCCATCTAGATGCCTCTGCAAATATACTAGCCAAGGGCTTGAAAGCTGTGGCTGGCTGAAACTAAATCCATTTAAGGCAGAGGTCCCGTGCCTGGGCTGGGGATGGCGGTATTGGTGATGCAAGTCCTAGGTCTCGATGGGGCATTGCTATTACTGGCCCCAATGGTGAAGAGTTTGGGTGTAACTCTGGATGCCTCATTATCAATGGATGCCCAGGTTGCAAATGTTGCCAGGTCTGCATTTTATTCATCTTCAGCAGGTCAGGCAACTGGTTCCCTACATATCCCCATGTTACCTAGCCACAGTGATCCATGCAATGGTAACTTCCAGGCTGGAATACAGTAACGTGCTCTATGCAGGGCTACCCTTGAGAATGACCCAGAAATTACAGCTGGTCCTGAATGCAGCAGTGTGTGTTCTCACAGGAACACCATTAAGAGCACATATAGAACCAGTGCTCTGTCAGCAGCACTGGCTCCCAGATGAATGCCAGAGCAAATCCAAGGTTTTGGTTTTGACCTTCAAAGCCGTATGCGGTCTGGGACCAACATACCTTCAGGTGCGCGTCCCTCAAAGAGCATTACACTCGATAGACAAACACTTGCTGTTGATCCCCAGCCTGAAGCTTAGCCTCAACCAGAGCTAGAGCCTTTTTGGCTCTGGCACTGGCGTGGTGGAACACTTTCCTAGGTGAATTCCAGGCCCTGCAGGACATTACAGTTTCACAGGGCCTGTAAAATAGAGATGTTCTGCCAGGCCTATGGTTGATGCGGCAGACCTCTACCAGGGTATTGGCCTCTCCAGTGCACTCCAGCACACTCTGTCTTTCACAGGGCCTGTAAAAAGTTTAACTCCATCTTATATGAGTTTAACTCACCTGCCCACCTCCTGCAATATTGGTCTACCATTTGTTATGCACATATGTGGGTCGGCCACAGAAATTGTTATATTTGGTGCCATAAATGGAATTATTTTATAAATGATTTTAAAATTTGGATTCTAATTAATTACTGATATTGTTGATTGTTTATCCTAATTTATTATATTGAATTATATTGCTATATTGTGATTATGGGTGGGTGGGTGTCAGCTCTGTCAGGAACCACTCAGACGTAATAAGTCCTTTTACAGATTTTATTGAGAAAACTGATTTAGTTGCTGTGCAGTTGAACTTTTTGACAAAACTAAGGAATAATACAAAGTGGGAAACTACGAGACCTTCGGTCCAGCCCTCATTCATACGTCATGATTACATAGTGCGTAGACAGGTTAATACAGTGCAATTAGGATGGTGTGAATGTTATCACTTGAGTCTCTCCGCAAGGCCATGAGAATGAGAAACAGTGAAAGTTCCTTCTGGCCTTTGCAGAGGATGCCTCCTTTCACAGAGGTACAAGTGCAGCTAATCTAAAGTTCAAAGAGATATCACCCCCTCTCCCAGGAATGTCAGAGGAGGACCTTGCAGACAGATTGACACAATGCCAGCAGGTGCTAAACGGGAACTCAGGAATGACAAGCGGGGAGGGAGAACAGCTGACGAAGCAATAACAGAGCATAGCTATGTACATCAGAGAACCATAGTTACAAGTATGATGGCCCGATGACCCAGGCAAGGGTCCGATTCTGACAGTGGACTTGAAATGTAATAAATAATAAATAAAATGTACAGTAAAGTAGATTGGTTGCATTACTTTCCTTGCTTGTGAGCCCCTGAGTAATCTAGCTGGGTACTTCTGAAAACAGAATGCAGGATTAAATGGATCTTGGTCTAATCCAGTTTGCATGTTCTTATACACAACTTCATTGAGAGTCTACAAGAGGGATTAGGTATTAAGTTGAATCTAACCGAATTTATTTATTTATTTACACTATTTATAACCTGTTGTGGCCATCCTAGTGGGCCTGTGGGGCCTGAACAGCATCAGGGCACTCCTGATAGCCCAGTAATTGCAAAATATGGCAAGGCCAGAAGGGATGCCAGGACACCACCAGCATGGCAAGGTCTGTGCCTGACAGCTGCATAGGTAAAAGGTAGCTGGAGGACGAACAAAGGGGGGGAAGATGGAAGAACCAGCTGGGAAGCTACAGAAAAGAGCCGGTTGCTCAGTTTGGCTGGGCAGTGGATAGAACGAGTGGCAAGAGGCTGGCCAAGCAGCCAGGGAGAATCTACACACTGGGCAGGGACTGCAGCAGCCAGGAGAGGTCACAGAGGGAGCCCAGGACACAGCACTTCCAACTGAAGTCAGGATGCCTCCAAAAGGTGAGAGAGGGTTGGAAGATGCCAGGCAACAGCAGGGAGGCCAAGGGTGAGTCTTGAAGACCCGCAGCCAATAAGCCAATAAAGTCTTGAAGACCCGCAGCCAGGATAAGCCAATAAAGAGCTGGGGGGCAGAGTCAGTACCTCAACAGGGCACAGAGGTGAATAGAGCCCTGGACCTTTGGGGATGAGAAGGCACACCCATGTGAGGAGAGCACAAGAAGGAAGATGAGGTGGGGCGTACCACAGTGGCACTGGCAACCCACAATGTGCATGGCCAAGGAAGAACCCTCAGGGACCTGACCACCACTTAGATGTCAGAAACCTGGTCTGAGACTGAGAGCAACAGCTACATCTTCCTTTCTCACTGAGGCTTAAAGCAGATTATACAGTGAAGTCCTTCTACTTGCAAGACAGTATTATTATCAAGCAGATATATCCTTCTGGAATAAGGTTAATGGTAACAGCCACTGTTCTGTGACTCATTTGGCAAGCAATTCCATTAACACAATTTGATTGAGGCTTATTTGGATCGTAATTCATGCTGTGATTCCTAATGATATTCCCAGCACATTGGATAATCTTGAAGAATCCCAAGGAACATATAAAATATGTGGCTGTATATTTAATGTATGCATTAGGAAAAGTGTCCAGGAGACTTAATTCATGAATGAAAACTGTCAAGAATTGCTGTTGCAAGATGTCTATAGCACTGTAAATTCTGAGATCTGATAATTCTATAAGTGCTTGGATTGACAATATAGCAAGTAAAACCACCCAGAGCTTATACTGGTACTTGCAGGAGCTTTTTATAGAGCACAAAAATAGAATTGAATTTATCTGTACTATTAGAAATGCCAAAAAGAAATTGCGAATTACTTACTTTCAAGGTGTAAGTTACGTAAATTGATTCTGTTTTAGTGATAAGGAGGGAAAATGTTTAATTATGTTTCTGATGGTGTGTCTGCAGCTTCTATTAGCAGCAAGCTTGCAGTGTTTCTTCATGATAAAATTATTTGTTGCTTTCCATTTCATTACTATGTGCTGTTTGGTTTCAGCCTTTTAGAAAGATGCAAAGAACTCTATTTACAGATGTCCTTGTACAAGATATCTCTTAAGGAATGGCTTCAGCTTTTGAATGCTGCTGCAAAATTAAAATAATCTTTTTTGCCATTACATGTCAAAGATAAGCAAGCCAAGGGAAGGCATGGGGTGTGGCCAAATATACTAATGAGTTTCTGCTGCTGGGTGTGACCTATTATGCTATTGAGTTCCTGCTGGTCTTTTTCTACAAAAAAAGCCCTGGTACTACATTTTATTTTACATTTTCTGGATAGCATTTGAGGCAGTTCACACCAGATTATTGCATTTTATATTCACAACAACCTTTGGGGCAGGCTAGACTGAGAGAGACAGTGATTTACCAGAGCTAGCCAGTGAGCTTCCTGGGATTTGAACATAAGAATATATTCACAATCTTGAACACTTTGCAATTTATCAGAATTCATTTGAAGACTGATTTATCAATAGAGGCATCTCTCCACAGTGGATATTAGGGAAATTTTGCATAACTGCTAAGGTTTTAGCCCCTGAAGTTCCATGGTCATGGTTTATCGGATTGTTCAATTTGTTCATCATATGTGCAAGTCACGGAGACCACAATCACATGTTCATTATAAACCACAAGCAACTGTAAATCAGTCGTCCTGCATGGATACCAGTCAGTTCAAAAATCCAGTGTGTGTGTATTTCACGTGTTATGTGACCTGATATACATTCAGAACTCCTTTTTTAGAACTTAATTTAGAATTACATTTCATCATGCTCTTTTGAATATTGTAGTGTGTGTTTCTCATTTAAATATTATGATTACCATTATTTAATCAGAAAGTCTGGAGATGAACCTAACCTGATCAGTAAGAATGAAACATATTTATTATATGGCACCCTGACAATTATTTATGATATTATTTATTTATTATATGACACCCTTACATCATCATCTTTTATATGGCATCATGAAAAACTAGTAAAGAGAAGAGGCAGAGTTTGTGAAATGGTTAGGGAGACTAAAGCTCTGAGACACTGACATAATGTACATGGATGAGTGGATATCCAGCTTCTAAGACTGACTCTTGAAATTTGGTCAAGAGAAAAATACAACCTGAGATAGCTCTTATCTTAAAAGAATGTAAAGATCGTTATGATGTTACATCCTATAGACCCATTTCATTACTCAACACTGATTATAAAATCCTTTAGACTATTCTGACAAGTAAATTAAATGGAGTATTGGATGATTATATTGGACTGGATCAAACAGATTTCTTCCCCTACCTTATTTCTTTTTATATTTTTGCTTGTGTGCGTGTATGTGTGTGTTTTGTGTGCTTGCCTGGAAGTCATGGTGACTTCTGGTGACCCCTACTGGGGACATGGACATTTTTGAGGGAGAGGCTCCAAACTCACAGAGTAGCTGCTGGAGTCTCTCCCCAAGATACCCACCAAGATTCCAGAACATTGGACCAGGGGGTCCAATTCTACAGGCCCCCAAACAGGTTGCCCCCATCCCCTTCATTGTTCTCTATGGTGGGAAAAAGTTACTTTTTCCCACAGTACTGTTAGTGGCTCGGGGGGGGGAGGGGGTTTGAGGGAGAGGCTCCAAATGTTCAAGATAGCTTTGGGAGCCTCTCCCCACATAAACCTCCATGGCCCAAAGAAATTGGACCAGTGGGCCCAATTCTATAGGAACCCAAACAGGTTACCCCCATTACCTCCATTGTTTCCAATGGGGAAACCCAGCCAGCAGCACTTAAGGCAGGCAAGCAGGCAGCACCCAGCAGTCAGACTCTCCCAGAGAATCTTAGGGTAAGAGAACTGTCTTGGGAGGTGCTTGTTTGCCAGGAGAACAAGTGGCACACTCCAGAACAAGTGGCACTGTGGCAGTGCAAGCATGCCACAGTGCCACACAGAAACCCCAAAAGACCAACAGGATCAACATTTATACAGGCCCTGCCCTGTATAAATTGATGGTGGAACCTCATTGGACCACTCACACCACACACCCCTCAAAAAGGATATTTATAGCACTGAAAAAAATGCAGATAAGAGCAACTGCAATGATAAGAGGCTTGGGAACACTTTCCCTATGAAGAAAGGTTAAGTCGCTTGGGGCTCTTAGCTTTGAGAAGCAATGACTGAGGGGTGACATGATAAGAGGTTTACAAGATTATGCATGGGATAGAGCAGGTAGAGAAAAATGTTCTTTTCTCCCTTTCTCACAAGACACAAACAGATAAAAGTAAGTACTTCTTCACTCAAAGAGTGATTAACACATGGAATTCATTGCCACAGGAGGTGGTGGTGATGGTGGCTGGTATGAACAGCTTCCAGATGGAATTTGACAAACATATGGAGGCTGGAGCAGAGCAGTGGTCCATCAGTGGCTGGTGGCTAGTAGCTATAGATAAGAAGGAACTCTTGGTCTATTGGGCAAGTGATGCTCTGGTGCTGGGGGAGGGGCTTCTAGTGTCCTGGCCCCACTGGTGGACCTCCTGATGGCACCTGGTATTTTTGGCCACTGTGTGACAGAGTGTTGGCCTTTCAGAAAGGGCAGCAGAATCTGTGCATTGAATACAGTAGTGCCAGCCTGGTGACAGAATCCTGTGCCTGCCACTGTTTGCCTGCCAACCTGTACAGCATTACTGCATTCAAATGCTTCAAGACAGGCTCCCCCCCCCCCAGACCAGGGAAAACTGGGAAAGGAAGGATAGGTGGGAGTGGGTTCCACACAACCTTAGCTATCCTCTCTCCTTCCTGACACCCCCATAGCTTGTAACCTCACCTCACCTGTAAGATCAGATGGACTGCAGAATGGACTGCTTGGGAGACACCATGTGGCACATGTTTGCCTTGAAGTCAAGTAGGTGCTTTCCCTGGGTCAACCTCCTCCAGATTGCACAGCAAGAGACAGATAGCTGGATAGTCTTTCCTGTTTTTTCTCTCCTGTACCGTCGCTATCCCTCTGATTTGTAGAATGGAGATCTCGGGGGGGGGGGACTTCCTTTCTTTCCTTCACCTGTCCCACACCTGCCTTCTCCCTTAGTTAGTACTCCTTTATCCTATCTCTCATCTTTCCTATCCATATTGTAGTTCTCACAATAAAGAGACTAGTATGAGTATGTTAAAATATGGCTCTGTGGACCTTTTTGGTCTTGGCCTACCTACCCGGGTTGGATCCTCCCCCCCAACTACTTCCTCCCTTCCAAGCAGCCGAACTCACTGCTATTGTGGGACATTCCAGCTGAGCTCTACAAGACTGAGTATCCCCTTTACCCCTTGTCAAGTAGTCCTGAGAAAGACTGCTTGTCTTGTCAATGGTCCACTGGGCAGTGTGGACAGGGAGATCCGGGATTGCCTGCCTGAGGGATGTTCTAGCTCTTTGGCGCAACCCAGGGTGCACCATGGGGAGGCGAGCTAGAGTTGCACCCCCCAAAAAAGACTCAAAATCTGGGTAGTGATATTTTGTGGGACTGCTGCCCAGTCAGTCCACAAGCATACTCTTACCCATTGAGTCAAGCCAGGGAAGGAAAGCCTCAGAAAAAGAGGGGGAGGGGCATTGCTGTTTGTCCACCCTGATCTTCCTCTCTCTGCAGCACCACACCAGCTGTCATTGTCCCATTTGAGGAACCTCAGCCTAAGTGCGGCTGCCCCTCTCATCATGGGCCCTCCCTCACCCGCCACTAGTGTTCCTTCTAAGCTTAGCTGAGTAAGTGTGAGCTAGTTCACAGTTCTTTAGCCTCTGGCTGACACATTTTTGTCTTAGCTCAGGATGGTTGGTTGCAGAGCAAACCAATTAATGCAATAGCCAAATCATCCTGTAGTCTTAAGGCTTGTCCGCGGACAACGACTGTCCTGGGATCGCTGCAGTTGATCCATGCAGAGGGACTAGGACATTTAGATCCATCGGAGATCTCTGCCTGGCTGCCTGGCTGAGGCCCGAGTCAAACGTGGAGCAGGGCATGGAACGGAGAGAAGGCTGAAGAGTGGAGTGCCCCCAGTGGTTGCATATGATATCAAGAGCGACCCTGACCATTGACAGTGGTGGGCGACTACCCTCCCTTCCCTCTAGTGGTTGCAGAATAGGTAATGACCTTGGTCTTCCCTGTTAGTGATCGGGGGCATATAAGACAGAGGACTACTGACCCGAGACTGGAGGAATAGCCCAATTCGATTGAATTAAGTGGGTAAGGAGGGTGGGAGTGTTTTAAATTAGGTTTATTAGTTGCTTCTATGAAGCACTAGGGAATTGTTCCTCAACTGTTCTAATAGATTAAGAATGTTCCAAATTGCTAGGAATGATATAATATGTATTAGTGTAAATTGGGATTCCCACTTACAATTGGGTTTTTATTAGTAGCAATTGTTAGGAGTGTATGTTTAAGTAGGATGGGAGGGGTAATATAACTGCAAGCACTGGAAACAGCAGTTCCTCCCAGAGTATTCTGGGTAAGTAGTTCATCACCCTCCAGCAATCTGTGGGTGATGCGAAGATGGTTGGGGTGGTGATGTCTGCACAACAGATTCTGGTGCTCCTGGGGAGGGGGAAGTATAGCGGTGGGCCCAGGCAGAGAACTAAGGGAAGGACATGGAGAAATAGAGTGGCTCGGTGCCCTTCCAGCCTGTGACTCATCCCGAAGAGAAGAGTTTGCTTTCAGCCAGAGGAGCCATGGCTCGGTGATAAAGCACATACCTTGCATGCCAAAGGTCCCAAGTCCAACCCCCAGCATCTTCTGGGTGTGGGAAATGCCTCTCCATGCCGGAGATCCTAACTGCTCTGAGCTAGGATGGTTGACTCCCCTCCGTCATTGGTTTTGAGGAATGCCAGGTCCATAAATAATAAGACCGCAGTCCTTCGGGACTTCCTGCTAGAGCAGAGAGCGGACGTGGCATGCATGACCGAGACCTGGGTGCGGGATGGGGAGACCGTAGCTCTCTCCCAGCTTTCCCCACCTGGGTTTTCGGTCCTTCACCAATCATGGACTAGGGGGCGGGGGGCGGAGTGGCTATTTTCATTCGGGAGGCTTACTCCTTTAGGGTGCTCCCGCCGTTAGAGATCACGGGCATTGAGTGTGTTGGCCTCGTGTGGGAAGCCGGGGAGAGTGTGGCAATCTGGCTGGGGTACGGACTGCCTAACGTGCCGTCCAATAGCCTACCATCCCTGTTGGAGGCTGTATCAGCCTGGGTGCTGGAGCACCCTAGGCCTATAGTCTTGGGTGACTTCAATGTCCATGCTGATGACGCAACCTCCACACAGGCTGCGGACCTGGTATCCTCCATGGCAGCACTGGGACTCTCCCAATTTATAACAACCCCCACTCACCGGGCCAGACACACACTCAATTTGATCTTCACGGCTGGGGTAACAGTGGACCGGATTACTGCCTTGGCAGTACCATGGTCGGACCCCCATGCCCTGAAGGCCCATCTGAATGTTCCACCCCAACCATGTTTAGGTGGCGAGTGCCTTTTGGCTCGCCTGCAGAGCCTAATGGACCCATTGCAGTTTCAGAGGGCTCTGCGGGATCCGATGCCCCCCCCTCTGGTGGCTCATTAGATGAGCTTGTCAAGGACTGGCGCAGCCGTCTCTCTATGGCCATCGACAAGATTGCTCCCCAGTGCCCTCTGCGCCCCTGCACCAAACTCGCTCCATGGTATACCCAGGAGCTGAGGGGTATGAAGCGGGAGTTAAGACGGCTAGAGAGACAGTGGTGATTACAAAATACAAATACAGTACCTTTATTGGCATAAACAGTGGTGATTTGTTTGCGACGAAGGTACAAGAGCATCTTATAGGATGTTTATGAGATCCTATAAGATGGCAGTCAAGACTGCAAAGAGGGTGTTTTTTGCAGCCAAGATTGCATCCGCTAGCTCTCACCCAGCCCAATTATTTAGAACAATTCGGTCCATAACAACTCTGCCTCAGGGCAGCCCAAATGCTAGGGAATTGGAGATTGGCTGTGAGGCTTTTGCAAGCTATTTTGCAGATAAAGTCTTGACGCTTCGCCGTAACCTCCCTGCCACCTGGATCGGGGTGGTTCGGCGGCGTTGCTTTTGCTAGACATGTCGGCTGTGTTCGACATGATCGACCACCAGCTGCTCGCCCACTGCCTCACCGACGTGGGAATACAGGGGCTCGCCTTACAGTGGCTTGTCTCCTTTCCCCAGGGTTGGGGACAAAGGGTGGTGCTAGGGGAACAGCTGTCCGAGAGATGCGCACTTGAGTGTGGGGTACCCCAGGGTGCAGTGCTGTCCCTGATATTGTTTAACATCTTTATGCGACCCCTTGCCCAGGTGGCTCGGAGGTATGTGTTGGGTTGCCATCAGTATGCTGATGACACCCAGCTCTATCTGATGTTGGGTGGCCAGTCGGACTCTGGACTGGAAGATTTAGACCGGGCGGTACAGGCCATGACTGGTTGGCTCTGGCTGAGCTGGTTGAAGCTGAATCTGGCAAAGACGAAGGTCCTGTGCCTGAGTCGTGGTGGTTTGGGGTTGGGGCACCTCTCATGCCAGCGTCGGAGGTTAGGAGTCTGGGGGTGCTCCTGGATGCCTCCTTGACAATGGAGGCCCAGGTAGTGGCCACAGATAAATCAGCCTTCTATCATCTTCAGCTGGTTTGACAGTTGGTTCCCTTCCTTGACTGCCACGACCTGGTGACAGTGATCCATGCGATAGTCACCTCGAGGCTTGACTACTGTAATGCTCTTTACATGAGGCTGCCCTTGTCCCAAATCCGGAAGTTGCAGCTGTTGCAGAATGCCATGGCCAGGCTGTTGATGGATCTCCCACATGGGGAGCCCATCCAGCCTGTGCTTAGGTTACTGCACTGGCTGCCAATAGCATACCAGATTCGCTTCAAGGTGCTGGTACTTACCTTTAAAGCCCTACATGGCCAGGGTCCGACCTACCTGAGGGACCGCCTTTCCCCATCTATATCCCAGAGAGCACTATGGTCAGTGGCCCAACATCGATTGACTATTCCCGGCCCCAAGTATGCAAGGCTCACCAGTACCAGGGCCAGGGCCTTTTCTGTGGTGGCTCCTTACTGGTGGAACAAGCTCCCGGAGGAGATCAGGGCCCTGCGAAACCTTTTACAATTCCGCAGGGCCTGCAAGACGGAGCTCTTCCGCCAGGCTTTTAAATAGGAGCCGCTGCCACTACTGTTGCCATCAATGATTCCATTGAACTTCTGAAACTTAGGACTGGCCCAGATGTATCGCCAAGCCTGTATTTGCTTGAGGGATGATGACTGGAAGAACAAGTGGACTTAGATCTGAAGAATGCACCATCTAATTTGTCAGCAATGCGAGCACTTTATTGTTAACTGTCATGCTATTATATGATATGAGTTAGTATGTATTTTATGTAGTTTTAAATTTTATGTCTATGTCAGTTAGGTACATTGTACCACTCTTGTTAGCCACCCTGAGCCTGTTCGCAGGATGGGCGGGGTATAAAATAAATAAATAAATAAATAAATAATAAATAGGAAAGTTGAACAGTGTTGCCTCCAAAACTGGGTGCTGCAGAGGAAGCCTCTGCAACAGGAGGAAACCCTCCTCCCTCTTATCGGAGGGCTTGGGGGGGGCACACCCTGCCCCTCCTTGCTATGCTGTTGGCTTTAACTATTCCATTCCTATTGTCTATTTTCCATTATTATTATTCCCACTCATCCTATCTACTAACTCTTATTCTATATACTAACATACTATCATACTAACTCTAACTTACTTTATGGATTACATTCTATCTCTCTGCTTCAAAACATAATATCACAGTTCAAACACTTCCATTCTTTAATTTGTTTACTGCCTCTACTAACTTTTTCCCTGTAATTTCATTATATGAAGTGAACATTTTGTTTTCCAAAGTAACCACGAGATGTCCGAGCGGCAACCATCTGTACTGAATTCCTTTGTCTCTGAGAATTCTTGCTGTTTCCTTAAGACGTCCTCTTGCGATGATTGCCTCAGTTGGAATGTCAGGAAACAGATACACAATCGTGTCCTCCAGGCTCAGTCCCTGCTTGTCTCTTATGATTGCAAAAAGTTTATTCTTCATCTTGACCTGTTTAAATTTGATGATAATATCAGGGGAAGCATTTTCAGGAGACTTTTGGGGGATATTTAGTCATAAGGCAGAGCTGATGATCCCTTCAGAAGACATTGCTTCTCCCGCTCCTAGAAGAATCTGAGTCAGCCATTTGTTTAAAGCTGCAGTGAGATTTTCTTTTTCACCAAAGTTTACAGATACTCCATGGAGTTTAATCTTCTTTTCTCTCAGTTTTGTTTCCTGGAGTATGATCTTATTATTGGCCCATATCTCAAATTCCTTAAATTCTTTAATGTTATCTGCATTCTTTTTTGCCAAGTGAAATGCTGATTCAGCTTTCCTCTGTGTTGTTTTCAATGCTGCGGTGAGCTCGTCTAATTTCTTATTTATAGGCTCAATTGTTTGAGCAGCCCAAATTCATTTTTTAATTGTCCGACCTCTCCACTTAGAGACTTTAAATCATTCTTGATTTTGTTCCTTATCTCTGTTAAGGCATGCAATAACACTGTCTGTTCGCTTTGGTCAGGGTTACTCCCCCCTGCTGTCATTTCCTGTAACAGAGACGCCTCTAAGTTTGAATCATCTGAGTGTTCAAGATCAATATTAATCTTTTTGGGAGGTCTATAAGGAGGATTTTTAGTACCTTTCTTTGTTCTGGTCCTTCCCATAGCTGGCATTGGTATTTGTTGTTCCAAACTTGGCTGTATTTTCTGGAAGCAGAGTTTTAATTTTTCTGTGGGAGTAGCAGGAGCTGGAAGGGATGCAGCCAGCCGGAAGCTCAGTCACCACACATTTCTAACCAAACTTCCCAGCACACAGACTAAGAGGGGATGCAGGCACAACAAGACTATGCTCACATCAGTCACACTCAAAGTTGAGGTCTGGGAAGCTGAACAGTGGCAAGTTGACCTTAAGGAAGACCAACTGCTCCACTGTCCAGGGTCTCAGGCGAGAGCGATGTGAGCTGACAACATAACCGCATGTGAAAAAACGTGCTCGCTCTAAACGCTCATAGGAAGGCATGAGAGGAGCCCCTGGGCCATGAGAGAGAGGGCCGGCCAAACTAACTCCGCGGCCCAGTAGCTCAGTGTGCAGGTGGTCTGTGACTTGCAGGACTCCCCTGAAGAAGCTCCGCCTGGTGGTGCTTGTTCAGATGATGCCGCATCCCAGCAGGCATGAAATGGTGTGGGTCCTTTCCACAGCTGATCTGGGCCCTACACAGCTGGCATTGTGCAAAGTGTGGGTCCTCTGACAGCTGGAAGTACTTCCAGACACCGGAGGTGAAGTGGGAAGTGGAACCCTGCTGACCAGCAGCTCTGGTCACCACTTGAGCTTCCTCCTGTGAGGAGCTCGGGGCAGACACACCGTGTCTTGTGGGGCACGAGGAGATCGCTGACTGGGTGGAGGGGGTTGAGATGGGGGCACCCTGGAGTGCATCTCCTCCATCTCTTCCTCCTCTGCCCCCTCCAGCATCCCTTCTTGTCCCTCACCAGAAGGCCGGCTGGAGCCTAGAGAAACTGAAGCAGTGGGCTGGCCAGCCAGCTCCTCCTCTAGTGCCACTACAGCCTTCTTAGTCTGTGGAGTGAGCTCTGCAAGCAGAGAACCATCCCCACCAGAGCTCAACCCCAAAGACAGCTCTTGCTGCCCCTCCTTCTGCTGCTGAGCCTCAGCAGCAATGGCTTGAGGAGGGACTGCCTGAGCAGCAGACCCCTGCCCAGTGCCAGCAGCCCCTGCAGGCACCTCTTCTGGGGCCACCCCAGAAGCATCCGTCTTAGGGAAGAGAGCCATGCGTGGCTTTTTTGTGGTACCACTCTGGCCAGAGGTCAGAGTGGTGCCACCAGGATGCTCTACTGTGGTCCTGCACCGAGGTGGGGGGAAAGCCACCGCCCTCTCCTTAACCCTCACCTCCACCCCTCTGCTCTTCCACTTTGCCTTGCCCCCAGGGCCCCTCTGTGTTTCTTTCCTGCCACTCCTGTCACCCTGGGCCAATGTCTCTGACTAATCTAACTGTAAATAGTGGGGTGTTTAGGCACTTAAGTAACTAACTGCACTGACACCTGAACCTGACAGAGCCTGACACCTTTTTAAGAACCCTCCCACTAAATATCTACTTTGATTTTCAAAGGACCCTAAGCTATCCTTTCCTCAGCTCCCCCCCCTTTTTTGGAACTGGACTGGCTTAAAACTTGGTGATCCTACTTCTCCCTAGCTCAAGGTTTTATAAAACTATCCTAGAGATAGAAGGAAACAAACCTTTTTAGAAGTGCTTGTGTCTCCTTATTAAACTCCTCCTGGCTAATGTACTAGGACAAGCCTGATTTCCTAGGAAGGAAATGCAGGTGTCTGTGAGATGAACTAAAAAGCTGGGGTTGACCCTAGGCAATATGTGTAAACACTGGCCTTCAATGAAGGTCAGGTGCACAGAACACTGTTTTCTGTATGTAGTTAAACTTAAGGCCACTTAAGCACTGCTTTTAAGGAAACCCCTCCTCACCTCTTTTAATAGTAGCCTATTCTGGCCTAGTTAGGTATATAAACTAGAACCATACACTGGATTACTTATAGTTTTTTAAAAATCCAACTCCTGAACAGACCCTTATTAGTCTGACCTATTTAAATCAATGGCTCTAACCAATGTTCCGAGTAAGGTGTAGAGTCTTGTGAGCAAAAATTCTACTTTCTGAGCTACTGGCAATAAAGTTGTGAGTGAACGATTTGGCTACTGCATAAATTAGTTTGCTCTGGAATCATCCTTCCTGAGCTAAGACAAAAATGTGTGAGCTGGAGGGTAAAAAACTGCGAGCTAGCTCACACTAACTCAGCTTAAAGGGAACACTGGCTCTAACCCTAACAAACCAGAAACACCTCACCAACAAGCCTAGAAAACTGAGCACCTGATCTCACCACACCAACACCAGCAGCACCTCCACCCAGCAACCAGAAGAAAATCCTAACTATCAGTCAAACAAACAAACAGGAATCTATCTATAAAACCAGAATGCAATCTAACACACACTACCCTTATCTAAGGCAAAAACCCCAAGAACACTACAAGTGGTCCAAAACCAGACAAAAAAAAATACACAGTGCAACTTATGAACCACACAACCCTAACCCCACCAAACGGGGGGGGGGGACCAAGGGAAGGACGACAACAAACCTGGTAAAACCCAGCAACAACAACACAACTTTTAAAAAGAAACAACAATACAACTTAAAACTGTTTTAAGTAAACTTTTTAAACTGTTAAAAAGAAAAGGCCTAAACCCCCCAACACCCACCCCAGAGAATACAGAAGAAGTTAGAACTCACCCCCCACCTGACCAATCCACCCCCAAGCCAAAGAAACTTACAAATAGAGGGGGGAAAGAGAAAAGCTTTTTAAACATTAAAGAGAAATTAAACCAACCAAGCCACAGAGACTACAAAATGGGGGGGAAGCCCTTTAAAAATTAAACAGAAATCAACCAAGGCAAAGAAACTAAAAAAATAGAGAAGGAAAAAGAAAAGCCCTTTAAAAATTAAAGAGATCCCTCTTTAATTCTTACCTTTTGATGTCTTTTGGTGTCCACCAGGAGTCCAGGGAGGTGCAGGGCATGCCAAGCAGGCAGAGAGCGAGCAGCCAGTTAGCCCGCCCAGCACCTGAAGCTGCCAAGTTTAAGTAAGCAGCAACAGCAATGGAGTCCAACCACTAGGTAGGACTCCTATATGCTCTTTGGGCCAAGCACAGGGAAGTTTCAGAAAACAACACTGTCCTGTAATTGGCCCAAAGAGAATGCAACTCACCCCTATTGGGTAGAGTTGAGTCTCCCTCCCCCCTCCCAAGCAACACCACCAACCTTGCAGGCTGCGCACATGCATGCAAATGCATGCAGCAAGTGGCTGAAACTGGCCTCCTCCCCCCCGGGACCAGGGAAGTGGCAGGAAAAGGCCAGTTTAGGTGGGAAAGGCAGCAAGAAGATCTTGCTGCCTTTTCCTGTTGCTTTAACTGACTGGCAGCAACCATTCGGGTCGCTGCTGAATGGCCACCAAAATTCTGCTGAATTTCGGCGGGCCGGCTTGCCCAGCTGCCCCACAGCCGCAGGACTCAGGCAAGCCATGGAAGGGAAGGTGGTCACATAGAACAAAGGGGGAGAGGTTCTCACTGAACTTGGCACATGGGACTTTTGGACCTGCTTCGTTGCACCCTTCACAGCAGGTCCCATCCATTTCCCACCAGCTCACCTGCCTTGTCTCCACTGGAGGAGGTGCTGTCCGGCTGTCATCGCTCTCTTGCTTGAAGCGCCTTGGAATGCTTCCTCCCCGCTCCTTGTGGCTTTGGCTTCCTCGAAGAAGTTTTGCCTTTACTCACCTTCCCCTTTCTGGGGTTCTTGTCAAGAGGGCAGCTTGCTCTAAAGTGCCCCGGGGCTCCACATCTCAGACATAAACCCTGATGCATCTGTTGGTCTCTGATGGCCTCTCTCGTCTTGGTTTTCACCCCTAGTTGTTCTGTTGATGTCGCTGCCACCATTGCCGCTGCCGTCGCCACCACCATTGCCCTTGCAGAAACCTGGGGCTGGTACATCTGCAAGAGGTTGGAGCAGTTTTCCACTTCGCAGGCCATCTGTATCCACCCGTTCAATGTTAGTGGGTTGCCCTGGGCCAGTGCACGATCCAGAATTGTGTGGTTCAGCCCATCCAGATAAAATTAAATGAGGACCTCTTCGGGCCACCCCTGGAACATCACGGCATATGTTTTGAATTCATCAGAGTATTCCCATCAGGAACACCCAGAAGTGCTGGGGGGAGAAGCCAAGGCACTTGCGGAGGGGCCGGTGGCGAACTCCCAGTTCCATCAGGGGCTCGTTCATGGTTCCAGAACTGTTACTGGATGGCCTCCATGATGATGCCCGGTATGTCCAGCATCATGTTTTGCATCTCTCGCCTTATCTCTTCGGCCTCACCCCTGAACTCCCTGTGCAGACGCTCAGCTTCAGTGTCCTCCACAACATGGACATGCTCTGGTTCCTCCCGGAACGAGTGCCCATAGCGCCGTCAGGTGCCATCACATGCGGAACTCTCGGACCACGGATCAGGAGTCAACAGCCAGGTTGGCTCAGCCCACGTGGGGAGAGGCGCCCATGAGTCTTGGGTCCATGCTCCTCCCTCAGCTCCTTTAGGCTCCACAGCCATCTCTGGAGCCGCCATGGTCCATTGCTCCAGCATGGTGCTGTCCGCCGTAGTTGTAGGGATCTCCCTGTCCTCACCACTCATCACGTCTGTGGTGCTGGAGGTTGAGGAAGAAAAAGGGAGTCCTAACAATTTGTCAGGTTCTTGGTTAAATCAGTTCTCAACACCAGCCAGTTTGTAGAAAGCTAACTTTATTGAGACAGTTGATAGATACCATCCTAGACACTTCTATTGCTAGGACTGAAGTTAAATGCATGAAGGTTGTAGATATAGTGGATTCAAGTAAAGGCACTAAAGTTCAGGACCCAATCACCCCATGGTATTTGCCTGCCAGAACTGTCAGCTCCCCCCCCCCTCCATAGGCATGTAGCCTTTACCTAGTAAGGAAAACAGGATCACATACATTTGAGAAGCCAGGACATTTGGCATCGCTAGGGTGACAAGCCCCGGGCACATCGAAGAGAGCAATAGAGTAACCTCCTCTCCCAATAACAGGTGAGCTGTAAAATGCAAAATGCACAGGGAGTTTGACACTGGGTTTCATCCCATGGGTGGGAGAGGTTGACAATGTGCAACCTCGTTGATAGCTTCAAGGACTTCCACTGATGCCTCAACAGAAGACAAATTTTCACCTCATGGCAACTTCTCATCTCTATTAATAGCTCTTAGTTCTAATTAAGCTGATTACATTTTGCCTTGTACCTCTGCATCTTGACTCCAACTGCCTCTTCTTGATAACCCCCTCATCCCACCATCTGATCTTGATATAAGGGCTGATGGAACTTCAGTCTATTTGTATGTGATATGACCTTTGACCCATGAAATCTTGTACCTTAGAAAAGGTTTTTTTTGTCTTTAAGGTGCTAGTCTACTGAAATTTTATTTTAATATTTATGCTACAATTTGCTAGATATTTTTTCTTCTAGTCCCCCCATCCTTTCAGCAGAGAGTCAGGCCATAAATTGAAAAAATAAGGATGGTTTAAATTAACATAAAGCTTTCATAGCACACAATTTTCTTTTAAGGAACTGCAAATAGATTACAGTAAATGCAGACTTCAAATTCTTTTGTAGCTTAATAAGCTTTGCCAATTTCCTGTTCATATTTCCTCCTCCCATTTTTTATCTATTAAATATAATGGTACCAACTGCTTTTAAGGAAACCCTTCAGCGTTGCAAATAATCTTCTGTTTTGCAGATTGAATGCCAGAGCCACCATTATTTTATGCTTTTACAGCACACTCAGTGTTGCTGTTTTATATTTGTAGGAGTGAGAAATGAAAGAGGCAGATTTATGTCAACATGATGCATTGACTCTACCCACATGAATATCATTAGTGTCATACTCTATCATCTTGTCTTGTGGCAAGTTATATTTTTCAAGGGGAAAACCCTAATCTTGAATATTTTTTTTCTCATATGCCACATGATTTCATTTCATATCCTTACATTCTAATAAAAACTACAGTAATTTCAAAAGAATGAAAAATATAGCACATGTCTGTATACAGGTATAATATGATCAAAACATTATCTTGAATGTATATGTCTTATAAATATGGTATCATTATGGTTTAGTTTAATCTGTCCACTTGTAATATTACTAAAATCTAGAGATGTTGTCAGATTGTTGTGGAATTTGTTCTAAGTGCCAAAATACTACACTCCATCTTCTTATGGGGTGCTTGAGATCATTCTTCCTATCAAAGCCATACATATTTCATTTGGCTCCTTTTTGATTTCATTTATAACTCTGATTAGCTTTGATTTGGGTCTCTTCAAGGCCAGCTATGCTTCAAGAGTTCCCAAACTGACCTAAAAAAGCACAGGGAAATAAATCATCATCATCATCCAAAAGGGAAAGAATATTTATTACTAGTATGTGTATAATCTGCTCTTGAAATTTCCTACAAAGCCAAATAGTATCTCCCCATCCCAGATAATTTCAGAATAAGAAAAGGTCACAAAGCCCCTTTTCTATGATCTTACTTGGGCACCGTACATGCAGGAAATGAGAGAGAACCTTCAGCTCACATCTGACCATTACACAGGATAGGGACACCAAACCCAACCTGTATGTGTGAATCAGCATTGATAATTGGGATTATGCATGGATTAGCATTGATAATTAGAATTAAAAACATAACTATAAATATTTGTTTCTTTTTGTAAATGTTTGAAAAGAGCTACTGTAATTATTAATGCAAGATTTCCTCAAAGTCATACTTACGTAATCAATTTAAGGAAGATGATAGTTACTTTGTTATTTATTCTTTTAAGTAATATTTATTTATAGGGATGGACATGGACCTGTCCATTGACCTAATTTCGTGATGAACCGGAGCTCGGTTCATGGTCCATTTGCTCGGTCTGTGCATTTCCGGTTTTGATAAACCACCCATGAACGGCAATTTTTTCCCTGCGGTCCATTTGGTCCATTGCGACGGTCTGTCGGAGCTCCTGCAAGGGAGCTCAGGAGGCATTTAAATGCCTCCCAAGCTCACTGGTATTGCACCACCACCACAGCACAGGCTCAGAAGGCATTTTAGCTATGGCTGAGATCTTACCATACATCCTAAGAGCACAGAAGGTCTTACACATAAATCTTTTGACAGTAAGCATATATGGCAGTAAGAAATATCCAGAAGTAGTTCTGGAATTTGTGCTTCTGCACCAGATAGATGTCCCTTAACTTGTTTTGTTACATGGTTGAACGTTGTCACCATCTGTACCCGCCATTCAAAATGCTTTATTTATGCATTCAGCAATTCCATGGGGTTACAATCTCATAGTCATTTCACAAGTGAAGCCTGTAAAATCATCTTTAGAAGTTTCCTCTGTCTAACTCACTAGCAAAACTCGCCACATAATATGAATGTTGTTGTGATTGTTTGGTTCTCATATAAGCAGTGTAACAAATTCTGTAGACTGTTTATTTATAATGTCTAGACTGCAGAAGTGTTAGCATTAATCAAACAGTGCCTCAGAAAGCACTAACACTGGGTCCTATTTTTAGTAAAATACAATGGAGCTAAGAATAGCTATTCATAGTACAATATTTTAACATACATTGTAGAAGGTTTTCCTCAGCAGTACTCAATAGGAACAATACAATTTTTAAGTGTCTTTTGCAGAGCATTGGAGGAGTGGAGATAAACATTTCTGTGTTCATTACAAAATTCTCAGGCAACGATGCATTGAAAAATATACAGAGAGAAATAATAAGATCATTAATTTAATGTCTGCTAGTCTTTTGCCATATTATTCCCTTTGAATATAGTTCTCATGAATCTGCCATGAAGTTAATTTATAACATGACAGGTGTCCTCATAAGTTGTATATTTCAGAAGCAAACTGGGAAGTGTTGACCCTCTTTATACTTCAGGCATTTGTGAATCTGAAACGTGTTCATTGCTCTTCATCCCCAGAGATGCATGCATGATCAATGTACGACTAATCCTCACAAGTTTTTCAGAACTTTCTTAGGGATAAGAACTATGATAATTCAACTATATGAGATGAGATTGTCCCATCTTCCTAGTAAAAAAATTCCTCTCTGAATTGTTGTTAGCTAGGTAGTAAAATATATAATGCTACGAGAGCCTGACTTTTCTCTTTACTGGGAACAATAGAAGCTTGTAGGGCCAAGAGATAAGAAATATAGGTTCCATGGGAAATATGTGAGGTATATTTGGAGCACTGAGGAATAATATTGGGATTTTTTTTCCCCTTGAAAATCTTTTCCTCAAAAATTTGAATTCACATGTTGCCAAACACCATTCTTGGGGGAAAGATCTTCAGGAAAAAAAACATGATCTAATATTATACCACAAATTTCCCACAGAAAATTTTAAACTATTGGATGATACCTGGGAAAAGTGTTACCTCCCCATGACATAAATCTGATTTCTCATCCATACCTGCTTTTTAACCTTAAGATATATTAGGAGATAGTAAAGAAAGGCTGTTTCTAGTTCAAATTAAGAGAGAACAATGTAAGGAGTTTTGGGTATCCATTGAGAAGAAAATATAGGACATAAAATAAACAAATAGACTATGGGAGAACTTACAAAAATCATATAAATCAGATCTCACCAACCTTTTTCTTTAGTAAGAGCTACTTTTGATTAGTGGACAATATTCTCAATCCCCCCTTCCATTTTATCAATGAAAAATATTGAGAAAAATTCAAAAAAATGTTGCTAAGAATGCTTAATTTTTCTTGCCATGGCCCAAATACCTCCAGAAATGCTATCCAGGGAGGACAGGGGACCCCCCAGGAACAGCTGGAGAGGGGAATCAGGGGTCAAAAATCACACTCTCCACTTCCATCTGTGGGCAGCCTTGTCTTGTGCCTTTTTGTATTTCAATGTTTCTCAATTTACAAGAATCCTTGCTTGTTGCTTAGTATAAATTGCTCTAACCATTGAACAAAAATCTGTGCCACACTGTGCAGATAATAATTGTTGCAGCATAAAGTTCTAAGAAACATTATCAAATGCTTTTTCAGCATCCAGAAAAATCAATGCTAACTGTTTCTCTGGATGTGCTTCCAAGTATTCAATTACATTCAATATAGTCCTTACATTATTTCTCAATTGCCTTTTTGGTAAAAAGCCAGTTTGGGCTTGATGGATTATTTGTATTAAAACTCTTTTCAATCTTGCGGCCAAAATAGAGGCATAAATCTTATAGTCTACATTTAGCAATGAAATGGGTCTATAATTTTTAACTTCTTTTTCATCCGTATTTTGCATATGTATCAAAGTTATTAGAGCTTCATTTCAAGTTTCCGGTATTATACCTTCACATTATATTTTGTCTTATATGCTTTAGAGGAAGTATCAACTGATCTTCGAAGGTCTGATAAAATTCTGTCGGGAAAACATCAGGGTCTGGAGTATTTCCTTTTTTTGTTGTTTCTTTAATGCTTCTGTCACCTCAGAAAAGGATATTGGCTCATTCAAAATTTTCCATTGTTCTTCAGTAAGTTCTTTTGAGGGTTTTTTAAGTCCTTGATTTCTTGTGTAGCTTCTCTAATTTGATACAATTTCTCATAAAAGGCTTCAATAATCTCCTTTAACTCTTTAGGCAAGTTTTTCTCATCACCTTCAAAACCTCTCAAAATTTTAATATGCCTTTTTTCTTTCTCCTTCCATAATTTGTATGCATCTGGTTGGTTTATTAGCATTTTCAAAGTAATTTTGTTTTGCATAGGTAATCTTCTGGGCAATTTCCTGTATTAACAAACAATTCCTCTGATGTTGCAGTTGTTTCAATTTCACTCTTAACTGTTGAGTTGAAGGATTCTTTTTCATTTCCTCTTCTTGTTTCTTGATTTGTTCCTTAATTTGTATAGACTTCTCATTCTTTTGTTTTCTAACATATGCCACTTCTTTGATTATCCATCCTCTGGCATAAGCTTTAAATGCATCCAAACAATTCTGATAGAAATATCTGGCTGAATATTTTGTTTAAAGAACATCTGAAATTATTTTTTAGTCTCTGTTAAAAATTTCTCATTCTTCAAAAGAAACAGATTTAAAGTCTGCTTTTTGGGGGGATGTCTTAGAGTGTAAATACAATTGGATTATGGTCTGCAAAGGTTGCTGGGAGTATTTCCACTTCTATAAGGTCATTTAGAATTGTTCATGATATCCAAGACATATCAATTCTTGACCAGGACTTATGTCTTGCTGAGTAGAATGTAAAATCTTTTTTATTTGGATTTCTCACTTTCCAGGCATCCACCAGGTTATATTCTTCTGCCAGTTGTAAAAATAAATTTGGCAATTCATTCCCTTTTTTGTTTTCTAGTTGTTGTTTTTCTGTCTAAAAGTCTATCAAATACTGCATTATAATCTCCAATCAAACAAATCTCATCAAAGTTTTGGTTCAAAATCAGTTGTTGCAAGGATTTATAAAAAATTTCTTGCTGCTAGTTTGGTGCATATATGTTCACAGTCAAGGTTATTTTACCTTGTCTTTGTATTTGAGTTATCAGGGTTCTACCATCTTGAGAACTATAAAGCATTTCAGGACGGAGATATTCTTTCACATATGTAACTACACCTCTTTTTTTTCCTTATACTTGTCAGAAAAGATGAAAACTTTCCCCAGTCCTTTAATTTCCAAGAATTTCTGGTCTGATTGTTTTATATGGGTCTCTTCTAAGCATATAATATCCAATTTCATCTTTTTCAATTGCTGGAATATCCATCTTCCTTTTTGAGGTGCATTTAAACCATTGACATTTATTGAAATTATCTTCATTTTTCTTCTATCCATCTTGAGGAGAAAGTGTGGCTTTTGGAAGCCGCACCAAAATAGAGACGCCACGGCGGGATCACATTGATCCCCTGAGCCGCGGCACATTCCCTATCTGGCACGATCAGATGCCGGGGGAAGCCATGGTGGGGAAAGGGAGGCTGCCAAACTGCGCATGTGTGAGCATGCGCAGTTCAGCCAGGACCCTGGGATGTGCTGGCAGAAGGACGCGCTGACGATCCCACGGCCGGGCTTGATGCGGCCGTGCTGGAAGTTCCACCTTGGTAGGTGGTTTAGTTTTGCTGCAGCTTTTCGGGTGGAAGGGCCTGATCGGGGATGGGTGCACAACCCTTCCCAGATGTTGCGGTGGGATCGTGCCCATTTGCTGCACCCCCGATCCGTCCCTCTCCCAGCCCAAAACCTTTCGTGTGACCGGGGCCTCTGATGTGCAAAATGTTCCTTTGTTCAGAGCTCATTAGATAAACCAGATCAGTGCTTATCAGTGGATGGGAACTGGGAGTGAAAAACAACTTGCATCCTAGGATGTTATCACATTTGCAAATGAATTGGCCTTCTCCGGCCAGATGCCTAACCTATTGTAAAAGTAAATTACCTTCAATGGCTCTAACTTTTGAAACCTCATGGGAAAGAATGTGGGTCTATTTCTAACTATGTGACTAAAAAAATGGGCTAAAGACAAAGGAAATACATGTTGGGAGTTTGGCTCTGCTATGTGCTTTGTTGCTACCATTGTCAGCTAACACAAAGGACTAAGACTGTATATATTGGATTTCTACTTAAATATTTAATTCTACTAAAAGGATTCAATTTTCTGATCCAAACCAAAAATTTTCTTACCACATTGGGCAGTGGACTCTATGACATTATACCCTGCTGAGGTCCCTCCCCACCCCAAACCCTGCCCTCCCCAGGCTCTACCCCTCAAATCTATGGGTATTTCCCAACCCAGAGTTGGCAACCCTGTAACTGGCTATGGAACCACTTTCTCTGGGAGAATCTGCTGGGCTTGTTGTATGCCTGCCTTGCTTTTTTCCTACCATTGGAAACAATGGAGGATGGGGGCACCCTCTTTGGGTGCCCACAGAATTGGATCCCCTGGGCCAATCTTCTTGAAACTTGGGGGCTCTTTTGGAGAGAGGCTCCAGCAGTGACACCGTATATTTGACACACACACACCAGCCCACTGAATATATCCTAGGAGATTTGCCATTGACTATAATGGTCTCATAGGGTATAATGGAGTCGAAAAATTTGAGATTCCTGAATTAATTCTGGATTTTTTTATCAGTAAACCGAATCAGATCAGAGAATCTGATTCAGC
>NW_015166578.1:77889-78772 GCF_001447785.1 Gekko japonicus | reverse complement strand
GGCCTAATTCTATGGAAAATTACAGCATTCAAAAGTGGATCCCGAGGGGCTCAGACTTGAGCAGCTCAGGGCTCTTACCTCGTCATCCTTGTACCACGAGAGGTTCTCCGCTGTCAGGACAAACCAGTACTCTTTAGCGCCACCCTTCATGATGCCAATGTTGTTGATGGTGAGCCAGCCCTTGCGGATCACCTATGTTGATAAAAATGTGTCGGCATTATACACGCTGGCAACGGATAAAAACAGAGAGGTAGAGAAAGTGCCAGATGCAAAAGCAAACACAGCAGCGCATCAAATGGCGGGACTGGCCCCAACATCTTACTTGGGCAGCCTTCCCAGGGGATGTACTGAGTCTGGAACCTGCTTTAAATGAGGAGAAGCAGGCAGACAAGGGAGGCTGGGAAGAGGGAGATAATTCAGCTGTCTTAAGGTTCATATATCCACGTGTGAGGAAGGCTCTGGAGAAAAGGGACACAGAGCTGCCACGGAGACCATCAGTACCAGGAGAAGCAGGCAGACAAGGGAGGCTGGGAAGAGGGAGATAATTCAGCTGTCTTAAGGTTCATATATCCACGTGTGAGGAAGGCTCTGGAGAAAAGGGACACAGAGCTGCCACGGAGACCATCAGTACCACTAGGGGTCATTTCCTGTAGGAGCGCACAGGAGCGGAGCTCCAGCAGTAAAGAGGCCAGGGGGCGGGCACATGCAACAAGCCTCACCCCCTGCTCCCAGCAGCCCTCAGTCAGAGCAAGAAGCAGCCAGGTAAACTGCAGAGCCCCCCCCCCTCTGAACCCCCGGTCCAAAACAGTCCAGTGGCACCTTTAAGACCCAGTTTTATTCAGGTACAAGCTCTCCCTCCTCTGTGAGGACAGATCTGCACGTC
>NW_015166578.1:77663-77846 GCF_001447785.1 Gekko japonicus | reverse complement strand
CAGTGGAGCCTGAGCGGTGGGTGTTGCCTTCTGACACACCTCCGGTGATGTCAGGGGGTGTGGCATATGCAAATAAGTTATGCTAATGAGTTATGCTAATGAGCTCCTGCCCCTCTTTTTCTACGAAATGACCCCTGATTACCACCAACCACCTCTGATTGTGTACTCACGTGTGGGAATCAA
>NW_015166578.1:77287-77423 GCF_001447785.1 Gekko japonicus | reverse complement strand
TCCTTGAAGGCAACAGAGCTTTAGAATAAGAGGCAGCCAAGTAAAACAAAGGAGTGCTCCCTCTAAGCTGTAGAGTCCTCTGAGCAAAAATTCCACTTGGTGAGCTCCTGGCCTTAAAGTTGTGAGCGAGTGATTT
>NW_015166578.1:67157-71198 GCF_001447785.1 Gekko japonicus | reverse complement strand
AAGCTTCTCTTGCTTGCTGCACAAAAACTCAGGCAGAATGCCTCACAAGAAGTCTGAAATTCTCTAACCAGAGAATCCAAAGTCCTGCAACTGGAATTAATTCTGGGAACAGAAATGGATACGGCAGGCCAGTGCAACTTGTGAGCCATCAAGCCAAATGCAGCCTCCGCTAGCTATGTATTGTGGCCAACCAGGTGTCTGATGGTTTCCTTCCGTTTTGGCCATCTCAGGGAGGCAACACAAATAGAAGGTTTATGTCCCTGGTGGGCCACCACACATGACTGGTGTGTTCAACTCTATGGGGCCCCAGTTGTGCGTGCCTGACTGCAAGAAAAACATTCTAGGATGTCCTTTCTCACAAATGATGCTTGACAGAGGACAACGCATGTCCTCAATCGCCTTTAAAGCATCCGATGAGGATGCAGGCCCTTTGCTGAATCCTCCCTTCCACTGCTTTTAATCCACAATCTGTCCTTTTAAATCCTTTCCCCAACAACTGGGGCAGAAATGATGATCCCTGCTGGGAGAATAAAGATCCCATGGTATGGTCGGAAGAAACATGTTATGTACCTTGCTAAAGATAAGCAGGTATTCCTCCCTTCCACTGCTTTTAATCCACAATCTGTCCTTTTAAATCCTTTCCCCAACAACTGGGGCAGAAATGATGATCCCTGCTGGGAGAATAAAGATCCCATGGTATGGTCGGAAGAAACATGTTATGTACCTTGCTAAAGATAAGCAGGTATGGGTCTAGGGGAAGGCAGGATTCAGCATCCACTCCCACAAGCCCCTTTGGTCTTTCAAATGGTAGACCCCTACTGCCTTAGACATGATGATTTAGGCACAGCCACAGTTGAAGGCATGGGTCTGCTGCCACCATGCCTCATTCTGGCCTGAGGGCAGCTCCGTGTTTTACACAGAGCACTCCTGTTACCTCAGGGCTTCCCACAGCAAACATTTAAACAAGTGTTTAAAGACACAGTATGCTGGCCACCAAATTTTCATGTTTGTGCGGGGGGGGGGGAACAGTATACCCACAGCCATTACATCTGCCTTGTAAAGCGTGTAGCCACCTGGACTGCCTTTTCGTCTTGACGGAGGGAGCAATAATTTCACAATCCAGATCTCCCTGCAATTCTTCTCTACCTACTTTACTCTACCCAGATGGGTGATTAAATTCTCATGGCCTTTGCTCTCCCTGTATCCCATTCACCTGGACCTATCATTGGGTTTTACTTCCTTCTCCACGCCCTGGCCTGCCAACAGATGGAAGGATTTCTGGTTTTTTTCCCCCAGATGCACCTAAATTAGTACTAGTTAGCACCGCACATCAACTGGCCTTTTACTCACCAGGATCTCATCCTGCAAAAAGGGGGACCATAGCAACAACAGCAGGCAGCAGAGAAGACAGGAGCAAAGAAAAGAGATATCATTACTCAAGAAAGCGGGAGCAGGAGAAAGAAACTAGGAACTAGGCCCCAGAAATGGGGGGAAAAATAAAACATTTATAATCAAAATCTTTTGCCAAATTAGTATTTCAATTGCAAAAACATCATCAAGCCCATATCTCAAAGTAAAATCTGCTAAGGTACATGGGGGGAAGGAATTTGTTTTAAAAAGCACACGCTGGCTACAGCCCAATCCAAAAATGAGCCGTTAACAGACTGAATGGATCCTTGGTAGTCCTACGCACCCCCTCTTTCGGGGGCAACAGACACTGTGTGCGTTAAGGAATGCAGCTTGCCATGATCTGGATTTGGGAGAGAAACCAGTAAAATCTTACCTTCAGAAATGGCTTTGAAAGAAAAGGTAATAGTCTACGTAAGGATATCTCTACGCTACACATTTGTATTGGTTTTACATCGGATTACCTAGCATGGCTTTCCCCCACAAAATCCCACAAACTGTAGTCTAGTGAGTGAGACTTCAATATTAAAGATCCCTGGCCTCTTACAGCTCAACGTTCTAGGCCAGGGGTGTCAAACATAAGGCCCGGGGGCCAGAACTGGCCCACCCAAGGCTCTCACTCGGCCTGCAAGCAACTGGTATGTATGGAAATATAATGTACTCCCCCTTTTATGGTATCCCTTGGGGAAAAACTAGTCTTGTATATGATTAAATACAATTATTGGGGCTTTTGTGGTTTTCCCAGTAAAGCAATTGCTTTCACTCCTAGGAACCCATTGCTTTTCTTTGTATTTTGAGTAAAAAAATTATATCGTTACTTGGGTTTGCCTGTGTCCTTTATAAAGTTTATATCTCCGAAACCTGGCATTACCTTTTATGATACACATAGCCCGGCCTGATAAAGTGACATTTATGTCAGATCCAGCCCTTGTAACAAATGAGTTCAACACCTCTGTTCTAGGCAGTGGGAGTTACCATTGAAATAGTTTATATCTCAGGTATGGATACGCTCTAAGGTCTCTCCAAGATTACATTAGCGTTGTAGGAAGCAGGGTTGCCAAATGACCAGGAAAAAACAAAACACTGTCCTGACCTGATCCTGTCTCTTCGAGTTAAGGCTTGAAATCAGCAAATGAAGCTTTCCAAAGCATGATGCTGAATACTGCCTGTTGTTAGCCATTGCAGAACAGTATGTAGGGGCCAGTTCAAAAGATAGCAACCATGCACAAAGTGAACAGTACCCGAATGGCATGCTCTGAGAATGGGATTTCCAAAAACTACAAGCCTTTTTAGATTAAACAAACATTTTCCCCCTCCAAAACCAAACAGGACTATGGCAGTCCTCATGCAGCTGGGTTCTTTTCTTTCCAGCAAAGCTACCCCTTGTTTCACTGAAAAAGTACAGATGTCATAATTCTAGCACCAGAGAAAAGAGTGTGTGTGTGTGTGTGTGTGTGTGTGTGTTTAATCACATGGAAATGCCCTAGTCAGAATTCACTCAATATGGCATGTAGCCAATGATTAATTCAAGAAACTTACCCCAGCCCTAGTCAACCAGGACTAAGCTAGATGGTAACAAACACACGGTTACAGTTTTAGCTATTTTATGTCGCCAATTATTCAACTGTAGTTTAAAGCCCAATTGTGGATCCATCTCTTAGGACTGTTTTCCTTTGTGATATGGATCATTTTGCTTCAGTGCAGTGGGCGGAACTAGACGGCCTTTAGTTTCATCCCATCTTCATGATTATATGGACACTGTCTCCTTCCACAGCCTGCAAAGCAAAAATGTGCGTCCATCTCACAGCTTGAAATCACAGCCTGTAATGGGAATTAACTGAACCTACCTGATTACCGGCTGCTTTCTTCTTGCTCATCTGGCTGCTTCTCTGCTGAGCACTACGGGAGACATCAAATATGGAAGACACTTCAAAACTGGTTCAGTTTCTATTTTCGTGGGACTGGTCATGTGAAATCAAACTTCCCGGCCTCAGATTAAAATACACCTATAGCTTGAGTCCTTTAACATTCTCAGCCTTCCCATTCCCCAGTCATCCCTTTGGCTGGTGACTGAAGAGGAAACATTATCTGATGCTTTTGAGGCAACTGACTGAAGATGTCTTTGTGATCAGTTTCGGTCCCCTCCCATCCCTCAGTACATGTATGAATGATACACAGTTGTTGCAGGGGATCGAGATTCACCTGGTGTCGTGGGCCAGCCTGACCAGCCTGAGTCCAGTGTGGCTGAAGACTCCTCAGGAGTTGAGGAGCCGCATGCAGCCAGTTCTGAACACGCTGAAGTTAGTGAATTAGAGATACAGGCAGAGGTCATTTCGGGGGGGATCGCGGGGGATCGCAGTTCCCCCGGGTGAGGTACGGGGGGCGGGGCACATGACGAAGCCCCGCCCCCTGCTTCCGGCCGCCCCACTTCCGGCCCTCATTCAGCCAGGAGGAGGCAGGAGAAGAGGGAGGGTAAGTTGCTTCCTCCCTGCCTCTCCCCACCCCTGCCTGCCTGGGGCCAGGGAGGGCCTTCGCGGGGCTTCCTCGCACTCCCGCTGGCCTTGCAGGTCCACCACCGGGCCCCTCATGGGGCTCGGCAGTGGAGCTGCAAGGCCGGCGGCGGCGGCCGGGACC
>NW_015166578.1:57826-66645 GCF_001447785.1 Gekko japonicus | reverse complement strand
ACCTCCGAGCAGATGGGTGTAAATCAGGCTTGTTAAGGAATGCCTATATAAATCAGACCTGGAGAACTGCAGATTGTGGAAGCAACATGTCACAACCCTGTGAACTTCTTTTTATATATATATATATATATCAACCCTGTCAACTTGACCACAATTCTGGACTCTGCCTGCCACCTGTGACCTTCAGACGGACCCTTGGTTCTGTTTTTTGGACCTGCTTGAGCCTTGCTGATCAATGACCTCGGACTGCCTTGAATCGGCTTTCCTGAACAACCCATGGACTCCGTCTGCTGCTAAACTGGTATTTGATCTCTGGACTGGACTCTTGACTGTGATCTAGTTCTGTTGCTTTGCTCTGCCTGTATTCTGGGACAGCTTGCTCAGTCCATGTAACTCAGGGTGCAAAGTCCCACACAACACTATCCTTCCTTTTTCTGGGAGCTTCTCCTGAGGCATGAGAGATTCCCAGATACACACATCCCCCCCGTCAAGACGTCAGGTGACTTACAGTCAGGGGTCATTTCCTGCAGGAGCGCACAGGAGCGGAGCTCCGGCAGTAAAGAGCCCAGGGGGGCGGGACATGCCAGAAGCCCCGCCCCCTTCTCCCAGCAGCCCCGGGCCATGAGGAGCAAGAAGCAGCCAGGTAAGTTGCAGTGGGTGTTGCCTTCTGACACACTTCTGGTGATGTCAGGGGGTGTGGCATATGCAAATAAGTTATGCTAATGAGCTATGCTAATGAGCTCCTGCGCCTCTTTTTCTACGAAATGACCCCTGCTTACAGTGATTAGGGATAAGAATGTTATGAGCAGGAAAAGAGTACTTTTAAAAAAACATCAATCTGGTATTGATTAATAACGAAGTGATTAGTCACTAAGGCGCTTACAATAAAGTCCTGTGCAGAGTTACTCCAGTCAAAACCTGTCGATATCAAAAGGCTTAGACTGGAGTCACTAGATAGGAGGTCACCGCTAGAATACCATGATAATATTATAGAGCTCCAGAAACACACACAGTCCCTTTCACTCCCAATACTTACTTGGCAAATCCAATGAAATCTTCATGGTTTGTATTCATGTAGGCCAGCTCGATGTCTATCAGCAGCATGACCTGGGGAGGGAAGATAAGGAGAAAAGAAGTAAAATGAGAACTACCGATGAAATCAATCGACTTATGAAGGGATCGATGCTGAGCTATACACATAAGAACATACGACTTTATTCCAATTTTATTACTTTGCAAACATTACTACCCAGTGACTCTGGCAAAATTCGCCGTAGTAGTTTAGGGGAAGGGAAGATGTCTTCTGAACCCCCTGTAAGACAGACAGATTATTCCCGTCCCAAGGGTCCACTGGCATTTCATCCTCATCCTTGGAAATAATTGCCTTGGAGGTCAAGGTGACCACTAGGACAGGTACCAATGGGACTTGCAGGCAGGGGTCATTTCGTAGAAAAAGAGCTAGGGGAACTCATTAGCATAACTCATTAGCATATGCCACACACCCTGACATCAGGGGCCCGGCCGTGGACCTGCAAGGCCAGCGGGAGTGCGAGGAAGCCCCGCAAAGGCCCTCCCTGGCCCCAGGCAGGCAGGGGTGGGGAGAGGCGAGGAGGAAGCAACTTATCCTCCCTCTTCTCCTGCCTCCTCCTGGCTGAATGAGGGCTGGAAGCGGGGCGGCCGGAAGCAGGGGGCGGGGCTTTGTCATGTGCCCCGCCCCCCTGCACCTCACCTGGGGGAACTGCGTTCCCCCGCGTTCCCCCCCCCCGAAATGACCCCTGCTTGCAGGTAATTTATTTTATTTTATTGGATTTATGAATCGCCCACCCTGCAAGCAGGCTCTGAGCGATTTACAGCCTTAAAACATTTAAAATACAATGGACATATAATTAAAATTATCACAGTAAAACAGTAAATTATGAATTAAATCCAATCCAAGATGGCATAATAGTCCTTTGCTGGCCACACCGCTGACCTGCATGGCAAGGCAGGGAAGGGCATGTGGGGGCCATAGAAGAAAAAGAGAAGCTGCGAGTCACAACCTCCCATTGCGGCCCTCAACTAAAAGCCTGGTGGAATTGCATCAAATCCCGCAGGGCCCTGATGCTATTTGGCAAAGAGTTCCACCAGGTCAAGGACAGCCGGACCTCCTTAGGACCACCGATCACCAGACACATTATTTTCAGGTAAGCCATGACGTCTATGGGAACAGAGTAGAATTTCATGATCAGACTAATGAGGACCCTCAGCCTAGAGAGTTTGGGCCACTCTTGGTCCAGAAGCCCTTGGAAGAACTCAGAAAAGAGACTGGTAGGGACAGATTTCAAGCAATGAAAACTGAGAGCTCAAATAGTAGAATAGATTCCTGTATCTCATCAGGAAAGCCTCCCTCAGATACTAGTTTTCCACACACAAGAAATCTGTATAATAATGCCTTCACCTAAAGTCTGAAATGGTAGAGGTAACAGGCTCCCCATGTTCTGGGAGCCAGAAGTGACATTGCATGATGAACCTATGTTACCCGGTAGTGACATAGGCACACCGGTGACATTGAGGGTGATACTCTGGTTTTTGGGCAAAACTCTATTGTAAAATCAGCCTCAAACTATGTATTGCCAAACAAAACCCACAGAGTGTCACCCCCCCCACGTCACTAACGTGCCTACATCACTTCTGGTGATGCAGGCACATCACATTTATTTCCGGCGATATTGCTGAGGTGGAGAAATTACCTCCCCCCAGCCAGCTGGCTGATGGCGTGTAGGAGCCCACAAAACAAAGGTATCCCCTGCCCTAACTAGAGAATGGTAACCCTACTCTATACATGCCCTATCAGAAGTTAAAATATAGGACAGAATCCAGGAAGTTACAGTTCACTACAGAGTTACCATTACCTTGAAGCTTCCTCCAGCTCTACAGGATAGCACCTGGCTAAATGGCCTATCAGAACCCTCTGGCCAGTCCCTTCATGCGCACGATGCCGGGGTGGTACTCGTGCAGAGCCTCTAATACTTGTTCCCTTAGCTTGGGGGGAACCACCACCCTGTTACCCCAGAGTAAGTATCCCCGGTGCACAGATAATTCATTTTGCCGTGATGCAAACGGCTTAAAACAGTCATCGACGCGCCCCACCAGTTACCCCCTCCACACCCAGTTAAGAACCCTGGCGATGGTGGGGTCCCGGGCGGAGGCGGTCGCAATGTCCGACGCATGCACCGGAGGTTTGGCCAGTTCCTCGAGGGCCATCACCTCGAAAGCCGGTGCAGGGTCAATGTCCAGTTCTTGTAGGGGACAACGGCTGAGGGCGTCGACATGCCCAATGTTTTTCCCAGGCCGGTGTTCGAGGACATAATCGTACGCCGACATAAACACCATCCAGCGCAACATCCATGCAGATAAGATGTTGGGCGTCTGGCGGTCAGGTGCAAAGATTCCAAGGAGGGGCTTGTGGTCCGTGGCCATTACAAATGGTCTTCCATACAAAAAGTCATGAAACCTTTTTACTCCGGCCACTAGCGCCAACCCCTCCTTGTCGATTTGGGCATAGTTCCTCTCGGCCGGGGTGAGTGTCCGAGAGTAGTATGCAATTGGTGCTTCCCTGTTGTTAGCCAGCACATGGGTCAACACAGCCCCCACCCCATACGAGGACGCGTCCGTAGCCAATACCAATTGCTTGGATTTGTCATAATAAAACGGGGTCTTAAAGGTGCCACTGGACTGTTTTGGATTGCTAGCTATTGGGGGGGGGCGTGCAGATCTGTTCTCACAGAGGAGGGAGAGCTCGTACCTGAATAAAACGGGGTCTTAAAGGTGCCACTGGACTGTTTTGGATTGCTAGCTATTGGGGGGGGGCGTGCAGATCTGTTCTCACAGAGGAGGGAGAGCTCGTACCTGAATAAAACGGGGTCTTAAAGGTGCCACTGGACTGTTTTGGATTGCTAGCTATTGGGGGGGGGCGTGCAGATCTGTTCTCACAGAGGAGGGAGAGCTCGTACCTGAATAAAACGGGGTCTTAAAGGTGCCACTGGACTGTTTTGGATTGCTAGCTATTGGGGGGGGCATGCAGATCTGTCCTCACAGAGGAGGGAGAGCTCGTACCTGAATAAAACTCGGTCTTAAGGGTGCCACTGGACTGTTTGGGGGCCCGGGGGGGGGGCTCTGCAACGTACCCGGCTGCTTTTTGCTCTGACTGAGGGCTGCTGGGAGCAGGGGGCGGGGCTTGTTGCATGTGCCCGCCCCCTGGGCTCTTTACTACCGGAGCTCCGCTCCTGTGCGCTCCTGCAGGAAATGACCCCTGGTTTTAGAATATTTCTATGCTGCCTCTTCAGAGTCCTGCTCCTCTCTTTAATTCATATTCTTTAAATTGTATGTCTCGTTTCTGGAACCCTGAAGGCTTGACTGGATTTCTGTAATTGGTGGGAGGCGAAGGAGACGGTCCCTGAGTGCTCTCGGTGAGACTGGGGGACACAGGGGTAGGGGAGAGGGAAGACCATTTAAAAACTAGAAAGGAGGGATTTCCTTTATGTGTGTGTGTATGTGAAAGCAGCAGCTTTCTCTGTGCCAGACATCCACGGGGGCTCGCCTTCGCTTTTCCTCTTCGTTGCACTGCTGCGCCCTTCAACAAGCAATATTGGGAAGAAATTCGACAGAAGTGTGAGGAAACATAACAAATTCCTGCCTCTCGTATAGATATCAAAGGGATTTAAAAACCCCTTCCAGAAGGGGACCAATAGTGAAAACCTAATGTTTTCTCTCCCTTCCTTTATGTTTCTTGGGGACATACAGCCCTAGAATCATAGAGTTGGAAGGGACCTCCAGGGTCATCTAGTCCAACCCCCTGCACGATGCAGGAAATTCACAAATACCCCTCCCCCCCACACACACACACTCAGTTACCTGTTCCACTCCCAGAAGATGACAAAAACCCTCCAGGATCTCCAGCCAAACTGGCCTGGAGAAAAACTGCTCCCTGTCCCCAAAGTGGCGACCAGCCATTTCCCTGGGCGTGCAAGAAAGGGCCACAAGAGCTAAGCACTGAGGCGACCCTTCCTGCCCTCCCTTCTCGTGATCTGCCCAAGTTCACAGAATCAGCATTGCTGTCAGATGGCCATCGCGCCTCTCTTTAAAAACCTCCTGTCCCAAACCAGTCTCTTTCTTATCTCTGTTCAAAGGCCCTAAACATTGAAACAATAAAATCTCAGTAGATGTTCTGCTATTAATTTTATTACGGTCTATATAATTTATCTAAGTGCCCAGATATGTGCTGGACTCCGGGCTCTTTTTGTAGCAGGAACTCCTTTGCATATTAGGCGACACACCCCTAATGTAGCCAATCTTCCAAGAGCTTACAGTAGCCCTTGTAAGAAGAGCTCTGTAAGCTCTTGGAGGATTGGCTACATTAGGGGTGTGTCGCCTAATAGGCAAAGGAGTTCCTGCTACAAAAAGAGCCCCGGACTGGGCAGACCTTACCCAATGGATTTCTCTGCCTAACATACCTCGCCGAGTTGTTGCAAGGATAAAGTGGAGGGGAGAATCATGTGGGCTGCCCTGAGATCTTTGGATAAAAATGGGCAGGGTAACAATGCATTAAATGAATTCATAAAACTTTGAGGGAGAGGAGAATAAAAGTGTACTAAATGAATGGATAAAACTTTTTCAACCCTAAGGCTCTACACAGCCAGACCACCTTAACATTTGAGAAATTTCACTCCAGATTCAGATTTATAGCAAAAGTCCCAGCATTTTATGAGGTAAACTGACCCCATAAAGAAGGCTTAATTTACTCTACTGAGGGCCTAAATTTTTTAATGTATTCTGGCTTTCTCTTGTTTTCTATGAAATTGCTACACGTCAGTTCAGAAAACTAGGCCAAATGTGCTTTTTCCACAGTCAATGTTCTGCTGTATTTTTCCATTTTAGCCTAAAACATAGTAACATTTGCCTTAAAAACATGCTTAACAATCTTTGATAGGAAGCCCAATAGAAATTACGTTCTAAGCCTTTATCATGTCTCTGGTGATATTTCAGCAAGTTTTTATAAGACTCAGGGTCACAAAGATACCACAAAATGGCAGAAAGGGGAAGAGAGAAGGAGGGAGAGAGAAAGGAAGGAAGGCCTTTGAAAATCAAAATATTCCTGTTCCAACAAGTCAGTAGGGTTTCCAGCCTCCAGGTGGGGCCTGGGGATCTTCTGCTTTTACAACTGATCTCCAGCTGACAGAGATCAGTTCCCCTGGAGAAAATGGCTGCTTTGAAGGGTGGACTCTATGGCATTGCACCATGCTGAGGCCCCTCCCCTCCCCAAAACCCCCCCTCTCCCGGCTCCACCCCCAAAGTCTCCAGGTATTTCCCAACCCAGACCTGGCAACCCTACAGGTCAGAGTTAGTATTTTAATCATGGATCATTTTGAATTAAGTAAAGGTAAAGGTTCCCTTGCTCGAAACCCAGTCGAATCCGACTCTAGGGTTGCGGTGCTCATCTCAGTTTCAAAGACGAAGGGCCAGCGCTGTCCGAAGACGTTTCCGTAGTCATGTGGCCGGCACGACTAAACACCAAGGTGCACGGAACGCTGTTACCTTCCCACCGAAGTGGTACCTATTTATCTACTTGCAATTTCTTGCTTTCGAACTGCTAGGTTGGCAGGAGCTGGAACTAGAGACGGGAGCTCACTCTGTCATGTGGCGCACTCGGGTCTCGAACTGCAGAACTACTGACCTTTCACAGCCTGCAGTTCAGCGTCTTAACCACTTGAGCCACCGCAGCTCCTTTTGAATTACTTCATAGCTCATTTTGAATTCCTTGTATCCAAAAGGTCTGGAAGATTATTTGGAGGGAAAACCCATAAGCACATGAGTATTTTTAAAGCCGTTCTAGCTATGATCCAAAAATTGGAACAAGGGAACTATAAAAGAAGCAGAATTATGAGCATGATGTACTACAAAGAGACATGGGGGAAAATCCATTTTTAGTTGCTTGCAGATCCAGTGTCAAAAAGGGAGGGGAGAGGGCAAGGAGAACCCACCAAACAAGCTAGTGACCACAGACACATTGCTGGAACTGAACTGGCCACAGCTTTATCGGTCACAACTGATAGAGCCTTGCCGCAGCATGAGGCAGTGGATCCAGGCATCTGCCGACCCACCTGCTGGGCGATGGACACTCACCACCCCAGCCAGCCTGCTGGAGGATACCAATGGACACTCCACCCATCCCCCAGCAGGGAGGCCAAGTGACTGAGATATTCAAAATACTTCCTTTTGGGGATTTTTGGAAGTCTAGGCCTGTAATGTATTCAATAGCTGCCATTGAATGCACAACTGTATGTGAACAACATAATTGAAATGCTATGTTAAACTTCGTCCTGGGCTAGGATCCAAATACATCCAATCACACTGCTAGCCCAGGAAGAACCTAACCAATCACTATCAGCAAGCTCCCTGAGCGGGAACGTCCGTGATCGGTCCTTATGCATACAACCTTATTGGTTGGTAATTGTACAGTAGGCGTGGCTACATTAGCCAGGAGAGTTTAAAAGCAGGACAGCTGCAATGTAAAAGCTGTTCTGGCGATCAGATGTTGATCCGTGTTGGAGTTGTGTTTGAGTAACTGAATAAAGCTGAATCTTTGCTGAATCACTCTCCGACTACTTTGTTAAGTGAGCGACTTAACAAGGCCACAATTATTGGAGACTAAAACAACAGGAATTACGATGAAAATTAATAGAACAACGTTTGAGTCCAGGGGCACCTTTAAGACAAAGTTTTATTCGAGGTATGAGCTGACGTGTGTATGCACACTTCCTCAGATGCATGCCCACGAAAGCTCATCCCTTGAATAAAACTTTGTTGGTCTTAAAGGTGCCACTGGACTCAAACGTTGTTCTGTTGTTTCAGACCAACACAGCCACCCCACCTGAATCTATCTTAATGAAAATTAATAACCCTAATGGATTGGAGGACAGAAGAAAGGAGCGGTCCCTGTCTGAGAGGGCATTTTCAAGGTTTGAGAAGAGAGACTGAGGTAAAATTTGTGGAGGTAAACCAAACCAACATGATCTGCCCTTGTGAACCGAGAGCTACAATTCCATAATGTTGCGGGGAAGAGGAGAACAGCTCCCAATTTAGCCACTGGTGGAGCACCTCAGAAAACACACATCAAATCAAAGTCCTAACTTCAGGTTTCATTAGTTTTAAACGACGTATCATAGATAGTAACAGCTTCATAGAATGAGGGTTGCCAACAGGCCTGGAGAAAAATGTTTGGTGTAGTGGTTAAGTGCGCCGACTCTAATCTGGGAGAACCGGGTTTGATTCCCCACTCCTCCACTTGCACCTGCTGGATGACCTTGGGCAAGCCATAGTTCTGATAAGAGCTGTCCTTGAAAAAGAGCAGTTTCGGTCAAGAGCTCTCTCAGCCCCACCTGCCTCACAGGGTGCCTGTTGTGGGGAGGGGAAGGGGAAGGAGTTTGTCAGCCGCTCTGAGACACCTTTGGGTAGTGAAGAGTGGGGTATAAATCCAATCTCTTTTTCTTTTTCTTCTTCTTTTTAATGGTGGTTTGTTCAGATGTTGTTTATCAGGCAATGATATCCACCTCCATGCCATGAGGAGCTTCAGCTACCCATTTCCACACTCTGAGCCTGTTAAATGAATAGGACAATTTCCTCTAGGCCTTCCAGAACGTTCCACACCTTTTTGGTGTAGTCGTTAAGTGCGCGGACTCTAATCTGGGAGAACCGGGTTTGATTCCCCACTCCTCCACTTGCACCTGCTGATGTGACCTTGGGCAAGCCTTAGTTCTGGCACAGCTGTCCTTGAAAAAGAG
>NW_015166578.1:57386-57701 GCF_001447785.1 Gekko japonicus | reverse complement strand
TCTTCTTCTTCTTCTTCTTCTTCTTCTTCTTCTTCTTCTTCTTCTTCTTCTTCTTCTTCTTCTTCTTCTTCTTTTTCTTCTTCTTCTTCTTCTTCTTCTTCTTGTCAAAGGCTGCCCCTTCCAACCCACTCTATTGCTCTCTGGGCCAGATCTAAGGATAGCAACTTCACTCTGAGGTGCCTAGCTAAGGCTTCGAAGCAGTACATCTCTCCTACTAACGGCTAAGGGGGAAAATGAGAGTGGACAAAACCTAAGTGCTTTGGCAGTGTCTTTTTAAAAACACAGTAAATGGGGGGGGGGGTAAGGCCCCTTTAA
>NW_015166578.1:40620-57350 GCF_001447785.1 Gekko japonicus | reverse complement strand
CCGCAAACCCCCCCCCGGATTTAAAATGGCAAAAGTAAATAAACTTAGCAACTAGTTTATCAATCAGGTGAAAGTATATGCCTCTCACTGGAGACCGTTTAAATGGTTTCATTGTTCATGTACAAATAATTCAAAAATATGAATCCATTTCTATTGCAAAACATAACCAGTTAATGGGATTCAACTGCATATAGTTATGTTTCATCTTAGACCGAGGATGGCTGTGCCCTACAGAATATGGTAAATGGTTCCCTTAGTACATCCCACTCTTGGTAAAATTCCTTTAAATAGATTTTGTGCCTGAAAGCATGTGAAGCAGAACCAGTAACCCTGCTCCAGCTCAGGATTCAGGGCCTCCTGTGCATATATTTCATCATTGTACTCCTCTTTAAACAGAAGGCTATAGTTGGTTGGTTCCCAGTTCCTTACTTGTGAATTCAATGACAAATACTGGGGATAACTTAAAAGCTAGAATTTCCTCAGCACCCCATAGGGTTGCCAGGTCCGCCCTGGCCACTGGCAGGGGTCGGGGAGGCAGGGTTGCCAGATCCAGGTTGGAAAACTACTGGAGATTTGGGGGTGGAGTGTGGGGACGACAGGGACCTTAGTGGGGTCCAATGCCATAGTGTCTACCCTCCAAAGCATCCGTCTTTTCCACGGAATCTGATCTCTTTAGTATGGAGAGTTGCTGTAATTCTGGGGATCCCCAGGGCCCACCTGGAGGCTGGCATCCCTATGTACACAAGTCCCATCTCATAATTCTCAACTGTGGACATAAGCCAGGGCAGAGAGAGAGGGGAAAATAGAGAGTTCATTTGTGCTTGCAACACACAACCCTTAAGACGTTTCCAAGGTAAGACATAAGAACATTAAGAGAAGCCAATCATGGATCAGGCCAATGGCCCACCTAGTCCAACACTCTGTCACACAGTGGCTGAAAATACCAGGTGCCCTCAGGAGGTCCAGCAGTGGGGCCAGGACACTAGAAGCCCTCCCACTGTTGCCCCCCCCCCAAGCACCAAGAATACAGAGCATCACTTGCCCCAGCCTGAGAATTCCTATCTATACTTGTGGCTAAGAGCCACTGATGGACTTCTGCTCCATATGCTTATCTGATTCCCTCTTGAAGTTGTCAGACGCTGGCGCAGCGGAGCCAGAAGGACGTGGCTGGGACCAGCAGAAGACGCGAGTCGTGCACCCCATAGGAAGAACTATCCGGAACGAACAGAATGCCAAAGCCAAGTGAAGCGCCGAGTGCCGAAGCTGAGAAACATCCCAACCACCACCACAAGGGTGCTGATAGGTAACCCCTACCCCATATAACTCTGTGGCCCTAGTTAGGGAAACTCGTGTGATTAGCACCAATTGTAAGCCGCTCTGAGACCCTCTGTGAAAAAGAGGATTCGAGCGGGATATAAAGTTGAAGGTTAAATAAATAAATAAATAAATAAATATGCTTGTAGCCGATGCCACCTTCTGTGGCAGTGAATTCCACGTGGCTAACATTATTTTAAAGGTTACATGTGTTTCTGTGTTTCTCAGCATGTGTGCAATTCTGAACATCTCTCCCCCCCTCCCCCCCGCCCCAAGAATATATAAACGTGAAACCTCTCAGGCATACCTGGTCCTTGGTCCTGCCTTCTCGGTCACGAATATGGGTTGTAACAATTCTCTCCATTTCCTCACGCAGGTGGGGGTACTGGCTGAGCTGCACAGAAAGAGAAGGGGGAAAAAACATGTGCATATGGGGAAATAGGGGGTGGAAGGAGGGCAGGAGCATAACACCACCAGTCCCCAAGCCGCATCAGAGGGCCTGATAGGTAGGTTTGGACGGGGCAGAGGAAGAGGGGGGTTATAGGAAAGCTGGAATTGCAGAGAGATTTTCCAAAATCCAGCCCAGCTCTACGATTCTGTCTTCCCTACTGAACCAGCACCTTGGTCTGCCTTGACCCCAGAGGAAGCCTTGAGGGATCTAAGGTTTCCCACAGCAGTAGAACAACCATCTGTCAATGTTTGTTTGTCTGTTTTCTCAGGAAAGAACAAAAAGAAAAACCTTGCCTCAATTTCCAAATTGGTATTTTAGGGGATATTTGAAATCCCATTTTCGATGGCCAGCTGTCAGTCCAGAGCATAGATGAATTTATGGGTTCTTTGGAGAAACTCCACTATTAGGATGACTAGCAGTAAGCACCGCCTCTATTTGTAAAACCATTAACCAGGTCCATTCTACTGAATTCATAAATAGAAAAGCAGCAGTATTCAAATTCTTCTGTAATGGCGACAACATTCTGGGGTCCCTAGTTGTCCAGGTTTCCAGGCAAGGTACCACCAGTGTGCAGCTAACCATACAGCAACCAGTTTACTGGGTGGGGAAAGGAAAGGGGAAGCTAGTTGTTGGTATTTTATGGGCCTGTGACTATCACAGTCTAATCTACCTGAGAAGAGTGTTGTGTTGTGAGGATAAAATGGGTTGGGACTGTGTACACTACATGTACACTCCTAGTGTTGCCAACTCTGGATTGGGAAATTCCTGGAGATTTGGGGATGGAGCCTGGAGAACAAATCTGTATAATCTGGAGATGAGTTGTAATTCTGGAAGATTTCCAGGTGGCCCCAGCTACCCTGAACTTCCTGGAGGAAGGGCAGGATCGTGTGAGAAATGGAATGGGGGAAAGATCCATATAACGGCAAACCAGTTCTTAGTCTATTCATGCTAATATACAGTGAATTACCTTTGCTCCCCCCTGTTTACCAGTGACAGACCTCATTTTCTAATCCTCGACCCTGGAAAATCACTGTCCATATTTTTGCTTTTTGAGGATGCTGTATTTTTAAAAAATGATGGAAGCTTATTAAGGGGGTTATGTTGTTTCTAATGTGATATGAATACTGAAGCCCTATTTATAGTCTGCCATTTGACAAAGCAGCAGCTGCAGAAACATTTTGAACAGCTTACAACACACTGTAGAGAATTATTTCCCCCCCAAGTATATCTTTTAGTGAAAAAAATAGCTTTCTGTGATTTTACATTGGTACAGGACAGGCTATGTCAGAGAAAATAAATTACAGAGATTGTGAAGAACAGTCAACAATGTGTAATAGTCATGGGGGGACATGACAGTGCTCTTTGGTATGAGAATAATGTTGCAAGCATGATGCTGCCGTTTCCTACGAAACGTTGGAGGGTATGGTACTGAAAACTGTTTGGGAAGGACTGAACCCTAGTGAACTCATTAAATGTTGGGGAAATCTCTAGGGAAGAAAATGGTGTCCAAGTTGCTAGAATCAAGAGGAATTGTTGGGGATAGAGACATATTCAGAATTCTGCTCCTCTATGCAATAGGCCTTACTCCCACCAAAGTGTGCTCTCACCAAAGGACCGTGCTGCTAGTCTCTCTTGCTAGACACTATGAGAGTGCTTTTGGCTTCAGAATAAATTCCTCTTTCTTTCTCACTGCTTGATTGTTTAACAACATACCAGATTAAAGGAGGCTCCTCCACAGGAGTTAACAGGTAGTCTACAATTTGAGACACACACACACACACACACCCCTGGTGAATTTTCACATAGCAGATGTTTTTATTTCAGAAAGTGTTTCATCATCCCTTGCTGCTTTACAAGGGGACATGCTTATGCTAATTTTATACTGATTGTATTTACAAGCTCTCACTGGGATTAATAGTCGTCATAGTTTAACATGTATTTAACCTAAAGAAAATTTTAAGATTGTAAATGAGTTTTGATTTTTTTTTTGTGGGACACACACACACACACACACACATATATATAAATGTAAATAAATTGCATTAGTACAGTGATACCTGGCAATGTCAATTTTGGCTGAAACGACACTGCCGGATGAAATTCAAACAATTTCTTTTGTTTTAAGTTATCTTTGGACAACCGAACCGTAACTCTACAGGGGAAATCAGAGTGGCATGTATAGCTTAAATGTATTCTAGGGTGACCTACTGTTTGAGAAAATGTAAGGCAACAGTAGATTGCTGAAATAGCTCCAATGTACTTGCTCTAAGCAGTTTGCAGAAATCACTTCAAGCTGCACAATACAGGAGACTTTTGCTGTTCCCTATTGAAGCATCTGGGATTTATTTACTACTACTTTATTATATTCTGCAAAGGTGAAAAATATAATTCAGCCTCTTGGGGGAGGTTTTTGGTTACATTGTTAAGCAATCAGCATTCCTATGATGCCAGTAGGCTTTGTTACCTTGCATTCATATGGAAATACTCTACAGAAGAAATTTACAAGTGGCTGAATCCAGTTGTGAATAACCCTGGAGAGCTATTGATGGATTGGGCAGTGTGGGAGTGCCCTTACAGACAAACACTGAAGGAGTCAGACTACCTATTTAGATGTCCAGGTAGCCCTTCTCAAATGCTGATTATGTGGGAAGTTGGAATGGAGTTTGCATACTCGGCCCTTGAAATACTTGGCTTAGATTGAAACTGATAAAAAAGGAATACTTATAACACAATATTTCAAATTATGATGACACAAATTAGTTAATTAAAAATATCTTGTATGAGGGAATCTTCCAGTGTCAAACCCAGTCACTTCATATTGGCATGAATTAGCCGCTGAATCACAGAAACATTCTGAAGGGGAACAACTGATCCTGGACTCTAAATTATCAAGACTGGGGTGTTTGGTTTCTAAAAAATCTTTTAACAACCTACTACTCAGGGCTATTTTTGGGCAGGAACGCACAGGAATGGAGTTCCGGCTGGCTCCCGAGTTGGCCACGCCAAGCAGGAACTCATTAGCATAATAGGCCACACCCAACAGCAGAAACTCATTAGGATTGGCTACATTCGGGGTGTGCGGCCTAACATGCAAAGGAGTTCCTGCTACAAAAAGGCCCTGGGTTTTGACAACAAACAAGGTAAACAGAATAACAAGCAAAAGGTGGGTGTGGCTGGATAACCACACTTCTGATAACATGGGGGTGTGGTCTAATGTGCTAATAAGCTGTGCTGTCAGGGGTGTGGCCCAATATGCTAATGAGTTCCTGTTGTTGGGTGTGGCCTATTATGCTAATGAGTTCCTGCTGGGCTTTTTCTACAAAAAGAGCCCTGCGACACCCCCGTCCCAAATTTGGCAACTTGGCAGGTATTACTGAACTCATGTCCAATGCTCCCTCTAAGCCGTGGAGTCTTGTGAGCAAAAATTCTGCTTTTTGAGCTACTCGCATCATTAAAGTGAGCGAGTGATTTGGCCACTGTGTCACTTAGTTTGCTCTGGAGCCATCCTTCCTGAGCTAAGACAAAAATGTGTGAGCCAGAAACTAAAAAACGGTGAGCTAACGCACACTAACTCAGCTTAGAGGGAACACTGCTCATGTCCCTTTCTGGATACAGCTTTGAGCAGGGGCCACCTCAGCAACGTCAGAGCAGCTGGGCCCCAGTAAAACAGCACCACAAGAGATGGGACTGCAACTCTCAGGGAGCTGCCAAGAGATGCAGGCACTGGGGGCATTTTCCCCTTTAAAATGCTAACAGCCAAGCAAGGAGCCAGGTTTCGATAACTGAGACTGAGTGAAAGCCCAAGTACTAAGCTCACTCTCCTTTCCTTCATAACGACAAAGTAAACTGAGGGTGTATGAGCTTGCAACGTGAAATTTATCTACAGATTTTATCTTATGGGGTAAGCCCTGATGAGGTCACCGGGTGCAGTCTGATGATGTCATACTTTTATGATGTAGCCGCCTTCGTTCCAATCAAGGTTGATTCTGGGCCACCGAATGGATTTTGTTCATCACTGCTTTAGGCAGAGAGAAATGGCAACATTCCCTTATTTGTTTGCAGTTGCTAGTTAAAAAAAAGAGCAGCTCATGCTAAAGAAATAGGAAATTGGAAAATCTTTAAGCAAGTCTCAGCTTCATTTGTTGAGAGAACAAAAAAAAAAAAATTATAACCATCATAGTGACACGAAACAAAGTACTCCGAGCTGTGAAATGTTCTGTTTATTCAAACCTTGATCATTTGTCAAAATTTACACACAAAAGGGGGGGGAGGGGAGGGTAGTGGGAAAGAAAATCCGATTTCCTCCGCAGTTTCGTGATCCTCAAAAAACAGGATCACGAAACTGCGGGGGAAATTGGGCGAAGCGGCGAGTCAAAATGCAGCCCCTCAGCTTCGGGTGTGAAGTTGACCAATAGTATCGGGGCAAACGGCGGCGCAACATCGAGGCAGCTCTAGTGCGAAATCAGCCACAGTCACATTCAACAGAATTCATGCAGGAACTTCACACTTGGGCATGCGCAGCGAAAGCAGAGCTGGGCAGAGAGGGAGCAAATCACTGATACAAAACATCACATCCACAAGGGATCATGCGTCAGGATGCAAAAGGCCAGGGAAGGGAAAGGCAGTAGCACAAGCAGCACCCAGAAATGCCATGGTTCTGTACAGGAGAGCAGGCGAACCTGTCGAGTGGTAGTTTGGAAATGGGCCAACAAACGTAAAGGGCTTTCAGCATCGCAACAACCTAACTTCCCTCTCCTGAATGCCTACCGCATTGTCCTTAACTCCAAAATTCGACTGCTGTGGTGGATGTTCTTAACTTCAGAACTCGGTTCCACACTGCAGCGCCTGCTATTTGTGGCCAACTTCAAGCCTACCAGACTTTGCTCCACCAAGCCTCTCCTCCATCCTTGTCCCCTCCCCCCAATCACCTTTCTCTGCCATACTTCAACCCCGGCTGCTACATTCCCTTTACCACATTATGCATGAGAAGATTTTTTATTTTTTAAAAAATAGCTATTGCAGGTATACAAACATGATGATATCCACATTTGTGTTTCATCCTACAGACACAGAGACCTGAGTTGGCCGTGTTGTGTCAGATTTATATTTCTTTCTACGTTAAACGTGAATGTGATCTGTTGAGATGGATGTCTGTAGCCTGACTGGGAAGCAGTGATACTTGATACACCAGGATGGTGAGAGGGTTGGAATCCAAGACTTATGAGGAAAGGCTGAAAGAGTTGGGTCTGTTTAGCCTGGGAAAGAGAAGGCTTAGAGGGGACACGATTGCAGTCTTCAAGTATTTGAAGGGCTGTCATGTAGAAGATGGAGCAGATCTATTCTCTCTTGCTCCGGATTGCAAGACTAGATCTAATGGGTGGAAATTACAAGGGAGTCGATACCAGCTAAATATCAGGAGAAACTTCCTAACTGTAAGAGTGGTTGAGCAGTGGAACAGACTGCCTCGGGAGGTGGTGGATGCTCCTTCGCTGGACGTTTTCGAGCGGAGGCTGGACAACCATCTTTTGGCTATATTGTAGGTATGTAGGTATGTAGGGTTCTCTTTTGGCTATGCTCCTGCAGAGTGCAGGGGGTTGGACTAGATGGCCTGCCAAGGTCCCTTCCAACTCTAACCTTCTATGATTCTATGATGAAAATTTTGCCACCTTTTCCTCTGGGAAAACTTTAGGAGCAGACTAGCAATTTAAGCGGGTGAAGCTTCTCTTATTCTCCATGCCAGAAAAAAAAAAATCTTCATTCGCTTGATTTCCATGAGTTGCCAGACGGCTGATGTAGACACAGAAACAAAGCCATCTTTTTTTTTTTAAAGGCAGATTTATCAGAGGTGATGGAGTAACAGCAGTGTTTGGGGACATACAGAGCCCTGGGGACATAAGGGGGTGAAACGGAAATCAGAACCAAGTTCTCTGTGCCCAAAGGAGAAGGATCTCTGACTGAACTCTTTCCTCCTCACCGACTTTAGTTCTCTTCAGTTGCTGATCTTTTGCTATGGCTCAGTTATATACACACACACACCCACACCAAGTCTCTCCCAAAGCAGATGGTTCCATTTCCTGTACAGCTAATAACTATTAGTAATGCTTTTTTAAGGATGGACCGGGAAGTGACTGTCTCCACGGTTGCCTTTGCCTGCAACTGACATGAAGTCACTGTAGAACAGCGGTTCTCAACCTGTGGGTCGCGACCCCTTTGGGGGTCGAACGACCCTTTCACAGGGGTCGCCTAAGACCATCGGAAAACACAAATTTTCGATGGTCTTGGGATAAGGCTCCCAAGTCTCGCCAAATCGCGATTCATAACAGTAGCAAAATTACAGTTATGAAGTAGCAACGAAAATAATTTTATGGTCGGGGGTCACCACAACATGAGGAACTGTATTAAAGGGTCGCGGCATTAGGAAGGCTGAGACCCACTGTGAGACAGAATATTCAGGAAAGAAAATTCACTTTAGGCAGTCAGTGCACAGAAACCATACACACGTAGGTCGAGGGACTCCCACTTTTCTTAAAAACTCCATTGGGTTTCATTGAGCATGAAGGCCCGGGTGGATGCCCACCAGAAAGCCAGCACAGTCTTCTAATATTATCACGGCGTGCTCAGTGCTGATTCAGAGGGAAGGCTGCCACCTACCGAAACACCAGCATGAGCTTCTTTAGAAGACCTCCCTCCCCATGTAATCCCAGACAGCCTGGGATGGGGAATCCCAGTTACGGGATTTTGAATACAGTTGCTACGGCCCCTGGCCAAGGACTGCTGCCCCTAATGTTCCCATGAGAAAGAGAGGGCAAAGGGGCAAACCGGACTCCAGGGCAAGCAAACAAGCCCAAAGCACACAGCAGAGTCAGTTTGCTTTACTCAGCACAGAGAAGGGAGATCTGCAGAGAGAATGAGAGAGAGAGGAACCCACAGGGCAAGAGTTCTGGTATTGAAGGAAGGGTACTGATGTCTTCTCCCTCAAAGGTGCAGAAACCGGCAAAGTGAACCTCGATCACAGAGTAGCCCTCAACTATTAAACGGAGATTTCTTTGCATGTCTCAAATGACACTTACACCCCTTTTTGCATTTCCCACATGAGAATGCCTGCCTTGGCTAGAAGATAAGATTGGGGGGGAAATGCTCTTGTGTCTATTGTACGTTTTCCTTCCCACCTCTCCTCTTCCCAGTCTCAGGACAAAAACCTGGGAATATCCAGATATGGTCTTGGAAATCTAGGAGAGCATCCGTGCATGATTTTAACCCTTCCAGCTTCAGTGGGTAAGGTAAAGTGGTAAGAATTTCACCTGGATTTAATAAATCAATACACATCAACTAATGGGCAAGACTACCTCCTTAAAGAGGTGTGTGGCGCCCCCTGATGGAGTTCGTAGGTCCAGGAAAACAGCTGGTCGTGGATGTGATAGCGTGGCTGCCTCCTCCTGATGAGAATTCTATTCCCCTATCATCGCTATTTGGAAAGGATCCAGAACCTCACCATGGCAAACAAAGGAAACTGGTATTTTATCGCATTGTCTCCTAGCTTGCTTCTTTGTCTTAAAAAAAAAATCTGGATCCAGATGATAAGAAGCAAATGAAAGAGGTTTACCACATGCAAGTCAGGGACAGTTGGAATTGTATTCTGAAATAAAGGGAAGGTGATTGCCAGCAGGTAATTGTTCTTTATCCAGCTGACTTTTTTTTGGGGGGGGAACCCTCGAAAAAAAGCATTTAAACCTGTCAGCCCCCCTCTAAGGGACTGATGGCAGCACAGTGTTTGGTTTCTGTTCTTTCAACAGACATAACCCTACATTATAAGAGCATCCCTCGCCATTTGGGCGGGCTTCTCCCCCTCCCCAAGAAAAAAAAGCACCACATCTACAAAGAGAATGGAACTGTTACCTAAGGCAGCTAGGAAGATGGGGCGTGTATCTTTATCATCCGCTTCCATGGGACTAATATCAGAAGAAAACTCATGGAAGATACCTAGGATCAGGCTGCTGAGTACCCATGAATGTGACTTGGGGTTCCCGGTAGATGGCCGCTTAATACGGAATGGCGTCTTTGTGGATCCTTCTCCCTTACATCCATGAAAAGGGGACTGGATCATGTTCACATTTCACTGGATTGGGGCTACTTTTTTTAATCTTATAGCAGTCGTAGCGTGTGGCACAGGCTGGCAAAGGAGCAGTCGCTGCTCCTGAGAGAGAGCAGAGACAAACAGTGAGACTGTACCCTCCTGTGGTCTCATTGTCACGGGCAGATTTCGTGCCACCCCGAAGCGAGGACTGTGCGTTCGTGGTGTTTAAAGACTGCCTTCCACTGCCAACTAGCACTAGTCAAGCCCCACTGTTTCAAAGTCCTTGACGCCACTTGTCCAAACAGAACCCTTCTCTGAAGCCTCCTGTCCACTTCGAACTAACCACTGTACTCCTATTAATAAATCGTGGTCCAGATTCTAACACATGATATTAATTGTTCTCCCTGGGCCCGTGCTTACTCCCCTGATCTGAGCATGTGAGGAAAGGCCACATAGGTGTGTGAGAGCAAAGCGGCATTTGTTATGGTTCCTTCCCTTCAGGGATATTGGTTTTCTTTACCTTTTCGCTACACTTTCTGATGGTGGATGTGAGCTCACTCACTACCATATCCACACACTTCAGACACGGCTCCTTCAGTTTCTGCACCTGCTTTTTCACTATGGCTTCAAAAGCGAGGTCAGGGGTGAAGAGACCCGTTCTGTGCGGCAAAAGGAGCAGGGAAGGAAGAGAAGCAACGAGGAAGAAAGAAGCATGAAGCAGACAGAGGGGGGAGAAGAAGAGAACAAGGTCAGACAGAAGAGGGAGAGGAACAGAGGAAGAAAGTGAAAGGGAGAGAAGAGAAAAACACAAGGCAAAAAATGAGAAGTGAGATATTTGGTTCACGCCACAGGAAAATCTAACCCAGCTGAGCATTGCTAAAGGTCCCCAAGTGCTGCCAAGCATCAGGTGAATTCTACAGGATGAACAAAGAATGCATAACGCAAAACCACAAGCGAGGACGTGATCAAGAAAATGGATGGATGGGTAGGCCCAGGGATCCCTCCTTCCCTCTCTGCTTCTGTTTCGCTTCTCACAATTCATGGTGAAAGGCGAAGCCTTTAGCCCCTTGCCTGGATTGCCAGTCATCACTGTGGTCTCCCCTCCTTCCTAATGGCTACATTCTGTGCTAATTTCTAAAAGTCGTGTGCATCTTAAGAACCTTGAAAATGTGGTGTGTGCATATTTGGGGGGGGAAAGTTATTTCATCTTGATACAATGGAGGAACTATGTAAGGCACTGATCTATGAAAATTACTGAAGGCTTGACCACTAGAAATCTACCTTGTCCCTCTTCCCCTGCTTTTGATATTTCGCCAAGCCCTGGGCATGGCTCACCAACAGAGGACTCGCTTTCTACGCAGAATGTCCCAAACTCAACCCCTGGCATCTCCAGTTAAAGGAACTCAGGGATCAGGAAAGATCTTTCCCTCCCTGGAGCTTCCACTGAAAATAAATAATACTAACCTGAATAAAGAAGAAGAGATTGGATTTATACCCCGCCCTTCACTACCCAAGGGAGTCTCAGAGCGGCTTACAAACTCCTTTCCCTTCCCCTCCCCATGACAGACACCCTGTGAGGTAGGTGGGGCTGAGAGAGCTCTGACAGAAACTGTTCTTTTTCAAGAACAGCTCTTATCAGAACGACGGATCCCTTTTGCCCCCCCCCCCGTGCGCCCACCATGGCTTGGACCCGTTAATTGGATCTGTACCCCGGACTTCCTGTTCCCCTGGCACCCATGCTCTTAACACTCACTTTTGCTTTTGTAACTTTGCCTGCTTTGCACATCTGACTTCCACCAAGGAAGACTCTGCAAAGAAAGGCACTCGCAGTCACAAACAACCTCTGCTTCTCACTTGCCTTGACAGTTCCTTGCTGGGGTTGCCATAAGTCAGTTGCAACTTGAGTGTCCTTATGTAATAGCCCCCCTACTTAGATTCTTCTTTGACTCAGCTGAGTGACCCTTCTGTGCCCAGAGGGCTAAGTTCTTTGGTGGAACTGGTGTTTGTATCATCAGAAAGATCATAACATGTTTAAAACTCAGTAGTGTTTGCAGCTGAACCAGGACAGGGGTGTGTGTGTGTGTGTGCCAGTTTGGCGCCCCTAAGGGCCGGCGCGCTCTAGGTGAGCGCCTAGTTCGCCTAGTGAGTGAGCCGGCCCTGCTCTCAATGGACCATTGGTCTGAATCAGTATGAGGCACACTGCTATGTTTGCCTCACCTGGGATGCTACAAGTTTAAGGGAAGAAGCAGCTCTCACTGGTAGAGAAAAAGTGCTCAGATTCAGTTCCGGGCATCTACAGACAAAGGATATTAGACGGGGACAGAGTCACTGCCTACCCCCTGGTGAGCTGCTGCCTGTCGGCGGAGACACCACTGATTAATAGCGTACCTTGGTAGAAGACAACCAGGGTCGTAGCCCCGAATTTTGGGGGGAGGGGGCGCCAGGGGAGGCAACTGAATGAAATTTAATTAAATTAATGGAGCTGGGGAGGGAGGAGTGGCTCCTCACCCTGGCTTCAGGCCGGCGCCTGCTGATGCACCACAGGCTGGCTCCTCTGCCGCCGAGCACCATGTAGAGGAGCCTCCTTCTCCCTCCCCCTGCAGGCCCGCCATTCCTTCCCCCAGTGAGCTCCAGCGGAGGGCAGGCTCCTCTCCAGCTCCACTGCTGCCAAGCACATGTGGAGGATCCTCCTTCTCCCTCTCCCTGTAGGCTCGCCACTCCGGCAGGGGTGGGCTCAGCAGCTGCACAGGCACCCTGGGCCCCGGCGCCTCCCTGACGGAGAGCCAAAGCAACCCGCCACGCCTGCAAGAACCCCACCAAGGGCCTGCCTCACCATCTGGCCACTCTCCATTTACCTGGGTAGGCTGGCTGTGGTGGCCTCTGTGGCTCAGAAGGCAGCTCTGCAAACAACAGGTAGCCTACCTTGTAGGGTTGTCGGGGTGGGGTATTGCAGATTGCAGGAGGGGGCATCGCCCCCAATGCTGGCTGCAGCCCTGAAGACAACTCTATGCGCATAAGTACAGATGTGCCTTTCAAACAGCACTCATTAGGTATTTCTTTTCTCCCTTGAAGTGAGCTGCAGTTCCCCTTTGCATTTTTTTTAATGCATATCTATTAATTAATGGAATGGCAATTCGTCTGGCTTGCACCATCCTCCATGTCCACCTTTCCTTATATGGTCAAGATGGCACTTGTAACTGTATCTGATTTCATGATTGCTTGGCTCCTCACTTAAAACCAGAGGTCATTTCGGGGGGGAACGCGGGGGAACGCAGTTCCCCCGGGTGAGGTGCAGGGGGCGGGGCACATGATGAAGCCCCGCCCCCTGCTTCCGGCCGCCCCGCTTCCAGCCCTCATTCAGCCAGGAGGAGGCAGGAGAAGAGGGAGGGTAAGTTGCTTCCTCCCCGCCTCTCCCCACCCCTGCCTGCCTGGGGCCAGGGAGGGCCTTGGCGGGGCTTCTTCACACTCCCGCTGGCCTTGCAGGTCCACCGCCGGGCCCCTGATGTCAGGGGGTGTGGCATATGCTAATGAGTTATGCTAATGAGTTCCCCTAGCTCTTTTTCTATGAAATGACCCCTGCTTAAAACAAGCACTCACACGGTTCTTACATAGTTCAAACATGGCACCAGGGATGGTGGCTCATGATGTCACAAGCTTCCAGGCAATCAGTTCAGTGCATGGAGGTTTATACGCAGAAGCACTTCCCCAAAGCTTGATTCTGGGAAAAGAATGTCTGTATGAGCAAGACATGGGAGGTGTGCTTCCACAGCAGCTCAACTGATCAAAGTACGGCTGCTATTATCTAGAGGTCACAGGGTTTGTGCAATGTTTGGAAGTACTATTACAATCAGAGGGCAAACCACAACCTGTCTAGTAAGCTGCCCCATGTAAATGCTATTGAGGTACGACTGTATACTGCTCAACTGAGCCGGCCTTGGCTGGGAAAGGGGGTGGGGGATAAATAAACATCCTGTCTCTAGTTTGTCATTCTAAAGACTTACAGGAAAGCTACCTCATATTTTTGATGAAGGACCCTTCTTACTGATCTTCACTGCTTTCGTTTGTTGTGCCGGCTTCCCTAACATAACATTTTTGGATTTCTTCTGGTACCATTCCCCACAGGTGATTTAAAGGGCAGGGCGAAGCACTCAGCCCTGACTTGGATAGCTCAGGGTAGCCCGATCATGTCAGATCTCAAAAGCTAAGACGGGGTCGGCCCTGGTCAGTATTTGGATGGGAGATCACCAAGGAATACCAGGGTTGCTATGCAAAGGCAGGTTATGGCAAACCACCACTGAATGTCTCTTGCCTTGAAAACCCTACAGAGTGGCCATAAGTCAGCTGTGACTTGATGACAGGGGAAAAAAAGAACTAGAAAGTTTGTATTTTTCACCCAATGGGATATATTTAAGTAACCAGGAAAGAAGGATCTTGCGAAAAAGCCAGGCAAGCTCATTATACTGGAGCTGATAACTAATGGGGCTGTAAATCTCAACTGCCACCATTCCAATACTGCAATTAGTTTCTTGGGAAAAACAAAACATTGTGCACCCAAAAGCTAGCAGCTTTGGAAGAAGGGGGGGATTTAGATCTAGAGAATGGAAGGAAGGGTTAAATACTTCCTCTCATCAAGGACCACTTTCCCAATCTTCAGAGCAGTCCCACGAGTCAAGTTTATAGAAATGCAGGAAATCCTCATCACAGATCAAAAAATGGCAGGAAATCCTAATCACAGATTTTGAAAAATGCAGGAAATCCTAATCAAAAAGCCTCCACATCATGCCTAGCTTTGGCCCTTAGATCCTACCTACTTTTAGACAATGCTTACAGATCATACAAAACTAGCTTTCAAAAATTATTTAGAATATCACCAATCTAGCAGACTATGCAAAAAAAATAATCCAGAGTCCATCCTAGTAACTAAAAAGCAACAGTGTGTAGTAACTCTGGCAAACCTTATTGATCTTCCCAGACAGAGAACATGGGACTGTCTGTAAGAGATGTCATAACCGAAAACCTTGTTAACCCCCAGCCCTTATCATAATTTGCTGCTCTAGTACAAATCCTCCTCAAAACCATGCCGTGCTTATCATGAAACACCACCCAGCAAGTGTTAATACTAGGTTTGCCAGGTGCCTACCATCTGCCGGCGGAGGGCTCCTGACTGCTGGCCGGGGTCTTCTGATCACCGTAGAGTTTTTGGCCTAACGCTAGAGCATCCCCCGCATGACATGCCTGGGGCAATGACATCACAGGGGAGCGGTGGCACAGTGGGTATATCCCACTGTCTTAACATCCGAACTGTGTCAGTTCGAGCCCCGCGCTGGTGTGAGCAGCCAGCCTGTTGTCCCCAGCTCATCGTCTACCCAGCGATTCGAAAGCCTCGGAGAGTAGATAAAATGGGAACCACTCCTTAGAGAGGGTGGGCACACCAAATCCCCTGTGGGAAGGTGTCAGCTGTCGATTGGGACGTCCTGCTCCAGGATCGGAAGGCGGTAGAAACTACTCGGCTACAAGAAAAACCCCTGCAGTGGGATGCTCCGGCCAGGCGGTGGCAGTGTGGCGATATAACATACGGGTCCTGAAGCCCCAACGTCATCAAGCCGGTCGACGCTGCCATTCGGGGCATGACTGATCCAAGCCAGAGACGTTTCCACCGTGCAGTTACAGTGTGTGCAATTTTTTAAAAAATGAATTATATGTTGTGTTTCCTATCCCCTATGAAACATTGTTAGTCCCCTGTCTAAAACTGTAACTGTAAATCACTCTGAGCCCACTCGTGGCGAAAGCGATAAATAAATCGAAAGCATCATCATCATCTTCATCATCATCATCATCACCTCCAGGTGAAGTCATTGCGCCGGGCACGCTGGGTGCCACAGAGCTCTTTGGGGGCAGGGCAGATTGGGGGCCCCAAAATCAGGGGAACCCCTGCCCCCATCAGGGGGACGGGAACCCTAGTTAATACCTACAATGCATCTCAATTAATTATACCAAATGTTTTTTAATTGACATTTTCTTCTTTTAAGTTCCTTTGTATCTTATGTTTAAAAACCAAAACAAAAAACCCCCTACAAATCTTACATAGAATCAAGAGTTCCTAATACAGATTCTAGATATTGAGGCAATCTGTGTGGCTATCTGTGTAAAGAATTCTTACTGTGTGGCTACAAAAGATGTGCGCCTGTGTGTTTAGCAATTCTAATATTATGCCGAGAGCTGAGCTGGGTACATGGATCAGTAAAGGCGGCTTGTGAAATAGAAAAAAGCAAAGAGACTCGGAAAATAACCATGACATGGAGACAGCAGAGATGGGAGATGAAGAGCAGGCAAAGCTTAGGTCGAACTGGGAATCATGTGAGAAGACAGACAAATTCAAGGAAACATACTTATTGGTGTTGGTCGTTACGTACCAACTGAATGTGCTAAAGAGTGTTTCAGACTGTCACCATTTAACTGCCCTACATTTCTCCCTCTAGGTGTGTGACGTACTTGAAGAATGACTCTAGGACAGAAAGGAACAATTGGCTGGGAAAAGCACAGGGAAAACTACAATAGGACAGCACTGGCTCCTTTTTACAAACACAAAAGAAACAGTTAACATAATATCTTAAATTTAGAGTCCAGTGGCACCTTTAAGACCAACAAACTTTTATTCAAAGTATGAGCTTTCGTGGGCACGCACACTTTTTCAAGATACATTGGAATGGAAGTAGGGTTGCCAAGTGGTTTTTGAGCCGCAGCGGGGGACTCCTGGCTGGCGGCTGGAGTGCGCGCCATAGAGTTTTCCCTCAGATGACTGTAGCCCCGCCCCCAGTGTGCCCGGCATGGTCGCGTCACTTCCTGGTGACGTGCACATTGGGGTGGGGTTCCCCCCGGGGCCCAATCCGC
>NW_015166578.1:13582-39733 GCF_001447785.1 Gekko japonicus | reverse complement strand
CCGAAGACATTTCCGTGGTCATGTGGCCAGCATGACTAAACACCAAGGCACACAGAACGCTGTTACCTTCCCACCGAAGTGGTACCTATTTATCTACTTGCAATTTCTTGCTTTCGAACTGCTAGGTTGGCAGGAGCTGGAACTAGAGATGGGAGCTCACTCCATCATGCGGCACCCGGGTCTCGAACTGCTGAACTACTGACCTTCCAAAGCCTGCAGTTCAGTGTCTTAACCACTTGAGCCACCGCAGCTAATCTTAACTAATGATTAATGATGTTTTTCTAGTTGGCCCTAATGATTCTGGTTGTTCCTGCTATAGAGGGTGTGTGTTTTTTTTAATTTAACCAAGTTTAGGATACCTTTGGTAGAATCTGACAGAGCCTTCCTAAAACCTCCTGCCGTATAAGGGCCGCCTCCAGTGCTTCAGCAGCATCCCAACCCCCCCATCTGTGACTGCTCTACCTTTTCAAGGCAGCTACTCAAAGGACTTTTTTCTTCAAAAAGAACCTGGGAGCCAAAGCAAAGGTGCACTTGGAATCCCGCGTCTGGAGCTCGCAGGGTCTTTTAAACTTGTTCAGCTTCCCCAAGTGCTGTTTTCCTAACATTCAACAGCATTGGGTAGCCACAATGTGCCCCACGGGGGTAAAATTTACAGATGCCCTGCATTGTTTTCCTCACCTGAAATGGCCATTGGAGTCAACTTATGGCGGATTGCTGGGAGCACCTACAGCCCATATGGCTTGCTCCTGAGGCTGTTGGTCACCCCGTGGCTACCGCACTACTAGTCACCCTGTGGGGGCCAATTCGTACATGCATGCACGTCAATTGATTAATTCAACACTTTTGAAGACTTGCAGCTGAACATGTGAACTGACGACGCTGAAAAGCATTGTGTTTCAGATGATGTGAAGCAAACACGGGAGCGCTGGCTGTGATGTGCGGTGCAAAGCAGGCCTTTGTTCTTTTTTTTGGGCGCCGGAACTCTCAAGAGGGAAGTGACGTTTTCAATCTGTATACTAAAAACTCATGGACTTTTAAACGCTTTAAAAAGAATTTTGTCGAAGAGGTTCCGGAACTCCGTTCCAGCATATTCCCCCAGAAAAAAAGCCCTGAGTGGGTTGCCAAGTCTATCTTCGCCGGGAGGGGAGGGCCACGCATGTCACCCGGAAGTGACGGGAGGACGCCAGGCACGCTGGGGGTGGGGCCACGGCCATACAAGGAAAAACCATAGAATTTTCCCTTGTATGGCCGTGGCCCCGCCCCCCGCGTGCCCACGTCACTTCCGGGTGACACGCACGTCGGAGTGGAGTCCCCCCCGGGGCCCGATCCGGCGGCACCAGGGAACGGGCCTCTGGGGCGGGGGTTTCCCTGCCCCCCGGGGGGACTTAGGATCCCTATTAGGTGACCCTGCAGGCCTAAATGAAATGAACATACATGTATGAATTCACCCTTAATTTAATCCTCTACCAGCGACAGGTATCATACAGAAATTCATTTTTTTCCCTTAGTACTGGTTTTCTTTCTCCCCCAGTTCTCCACCATGTCCTCCCATTCAGACAAGGATGGCCCGCCCAATTGCCCAGGGTGCCACACTATGCCTGAGATGCAGGGATGCCAAGCTTGCCCTTCTGTGGCGTTGTGGGATCAGCAGTAACCTGTGGCGGCCCTGGGCACAGAACGTGCCTCGACAGTGGGCAGCTGTGGTCTTCCCTCCTCGCATGGAAGAGGCAGTGGCAGAGGTCATATTGCGGGGGATCGCAGTTCCCCCGGGTGAGGTACGGGGGGCGGGGCACATGACGAAGCCCCGCCCCCCGCTTCCGGCCCTCATTCAGCCAGGAGGAGGCAGGAGAAGAGGGAGGGTAAGTTGCTTCCTCCCTGCCTCTCCCCACCCCTGCCTGCCTGGGGCCAGGGAGGGCCTTCGTGGGGCTTCCTCGCACTCCCGCTGGCCTTGCAGGTCCACTGCCGGGCCCCTCATGGGGCTCGGCAGTGGAGCTGCAAGGCCGGCGGTGGCAGCCAGGACCGTTGGGGGCGGGGTGTGTGGCCTTATGACACACTTCCGGTGATGTCAGGGGGTGTGGCATATGCTAATGAGTTATGCTAATGAGTCCCCCTAGCTCTTTTTCTACGAAACGACCCCTGGGCAGTGGCATGACATGCAGCAAGTGGCAGACTCAGGTGCCACTGTCCCACGCCCATGCCTTTCCTCCTTGCCAGGTTTGGGCTTGGTGGTGGGGGCATGGGGACAAGCCACAGCAAGGATAGCCTGAGTGGAAGTGGCATTCCTTTATTCCTGTGGCACAGGGGCACCAAAAATCTTGTGGTCAGCACTGCATGCAGGGGTCACATCTTACTCCAGACTGGTCACCTGTTCCCCCCCCCCAGCCTCAGCCCTCCATTTGTGTTTCTTCTCTACCTTTTCCATTCACATCATCCTACAGCCCCTTAAGGTAAAGATAAAGGTTTCCCTTGCTCGAAAGCCAGTCGAATCTGACTCTAGGGGGTGGTGCTCATCTCCATTCCCAAGCCGAAGAGCCAGCGCTGTCCGAAGACGTTTCCGTGGTCATGTGGCCGACATGACTTGAACGCCGAGGCGCACGGAACGCTGTTCCCTTCCCACTGAAGCAGTACCTATTTATCTGCTTGCAATTTCTTGCTTTCAAACTGCTAGGTTGGCAGGAGCTGGGGCCAAAGACGGGAGCTCACTCCGTAACGTGGCACTCGGGTCTCGAACTGCCGAACTACAGACCTTCTGGTCTGCAGCACAGCGTCTTAACCTCTGAGCCACCGTGGCCCCTTAGAAGAACACAAAATGGTCAACTCTCAGCTCACTTGGTCACACTCTTATATCAACTGGGGAGAAGGAAACCAACCATCCTTCATGTCAACTTTAAAGGCAATTTCACTATCGGGACAAATTAGCTACTCTGAGTGTAGGGTCGGAGTGGAGGGGGGAGAGAAAGAAAATGTAGGGTGTTATGAAGGACAAATCAGCCAGTCAATAAATAAAGGCACAGACAGAAAGGGGATTTGTAGAAACAAAGAGAATGGTGATTGGCTGATGGGAAAATTAACACAGAGTGGTGGCAGGAGGGGGACATGAAAGGTTGGCCCTTCCGATCCATTTATTTAGATGATGCTGTATACTTGGCAGCCTATGGACCCAAATGGCACATTTCTGGGTGCTCCCCACAGCCACAGACCCACACCCCTCAAAAGGAAGGCAGCAGGGTAGAAAAAGGAAAGCTCCTCCCAGCATTCTAGAACCCTGAGGAACCTCTGAGGGGGTGTACCCTCTTTGTTTGCCCCCAATCTGGGCTGTGGCACATAAGCCCGTCTTCATGGCCTCTGGCCAGCATTACCATGAGCCTTGTTTCCCACTCGGCCTCAGTCCACCACGAAGAACATTCAAGAACACTCCACCTTTCACCCTGCGAAGTTACCTGTTCCCAAATGGCCAGCTGGTCCAACATGCCGAGGGTTCCAAGTGCCCACGTTCAAGGGAATCAAATGCCTTTGGGGGGCGGGCAGTACCTGGTGGCCTACCTAAAGCAGCAAGCCATAGCTAAGAGAAACGATGGTGTCTCTCCTATCTCTTTGGCCTCGACACTTCTCAGCTTTAGTGAGTTGGAGTGCAAGAATTTAGGAAGGTGGTTTGGGGAGAGAAAATGGCAACCCCGTGTGTGCCCCCCCCCCAAATAACAGCCCATCATAATCCAAGAGAACAGAAGATAGAAACCTTCAGGACAACCCATTCCAAGAGACTGGGAAAGGGTGGCGAAGCAATCAAGAGAGGAGAGACATTTCTTTTTTTTAAAGTTCTCTTCAGCTACTTGCTGCTGTTCCAGGGCAGGACACAAACCAAGCCAATCAGAAATCATGCCGAGCTGCAGAGGTTTTAGAACCTGCATTTACAGCTCCCTAAGAGAGAGAGAGACACACACACTCACACACTCATTAAGGAGGAAGACCAGTGTAGCATTTCAAAAGTGGTAGAGATGGTCTGACAGCATTGTCCGTGCCTTCCCAAAACATGCATGTTTATGTTCTGCAGAGAACTGGGGGGGGGGACGGGGACAACACCAGTAGTAGGTTCCCATCATGCTCCAGTATGAACCAGGGAAAAGCTGGCTGTGGTGGACACCTATTGGCTAGTACCCACCACGTCGCCTTCTAGACTACAGCACTTTTTGCGACTAATCTTAAAAAGCATTTGAATTATTTTTAAGGGAATGGATGAACAATATTATAACTAAAGTTGATTATATGGTCAACAGACCCCCAAGGTACAACACAGCAATTATTAGATCTTATTAACAGAGGTGTTTACTACATTTAAAAGCAAAGGAAGGAAACTGGCCAGATTTCACAAAGGGGCGGGGCAAGACTATGCCCTGACACACTTCCTTGACATGGGAAGCATGTCGCTCTTGCAACATTCGAACTGCTGGTAATCATATTTTGGGAAGCAAGGACATGCTGCAATCACTCTAAATGTGCATCTGCCATGCTACCCTGAATTGTCTTCGCCTGAAGAATTTATAACCTGTTCATATCCCATTTTGAACTGCTGAAGGTCTGAAGCAAGCCCCAAATTGAAATTAATGTGGAAATCAAGTTGAATGGTACTAGAGAAGAGAGAGAATTGCAATCTTTTTTTTCTTTTTCTTTTTCTTTTAAAAATGGCAATGATCTTTTTGAGAGCCGGCAGGGCGCAGTCATTTCCCTCACGGTGCAACTGCAGTGGGACTCTAAGAGCTCCCCCACGTCAAACGAACTGGAGGACACCGCTGCTGCGGCTGATGACACCCCTTAAGCTTTTCCATCTGTTTCTGATTGGCTAGGAAGCTCCCAGTCGGATTCCCTCAGGTCTAGTCATGCTGTTAAGGAGGGTGGTTAGAAAAACGACAAAGTGTCACTGGCAGGCAGGCAGGGTCGTCGCCCGGATCACATATGCTGTGCGTCAGCCAGCGGGCGGGTGGACATGAGCGGTGTTGGGACTCCATGCTGACTCCCAGGTTACCTTCTTGGTGCACTGTCTAACGGTATTGATTAACTCCGAAATGACCATGTCCACACATTTCAGGCAAGGCTCTTTAATCTTCTTCACCTGCTTTTTCACAATGGTCTCAAAGGCCATGTCAGGCGTGAACAGACCGGTTCTAAACACCCAGGACGAGGTGGGGGGGAATAAGACAAAGCGGGAGGGAGACGGAGGGTTTGGGATGGGGCGAGGAGAACGTCATAGCATTACATATAAAATTTCGGAGCAGCTGCTGACATCACAGATAACCAGCTTGGTTGTGCCGGGTGGAACTTAAAAACTCGGGGCTAGGGGGGAGGAATCCTACGGGGGTCTGCTTTCTGATACAGGCTGAAACGTTACAATAGCTTTTGGGCACTCTGCGTCTCTTTTCCTGCTCCCTCCTTGGAACATTTAGTTAAAACACACTGCTCACCCACCCACCCCTGCTTCAGAGTATTCAGTGAGGGGGCAGTGCGATGCTCACACATCTAGTATCAACTAGGTATTATGGACAAGACGCAGGGAGAGACACAGAGCAGTGGGGGCCAGTGTTCCCTCTAAGCTGAGTTAGTGTGAGCTAACTCACAGTTTCTTAGCCTCCGGCTCACACATTTTTGTCTTGGCTCAGGAAAGATGGCTCCAGAGCAAACTAATTTCTGCAGAAGCCAAATCACTCGCTCACAACTTTAATGCCAGGAGCTCACAAACTAGAATATTAGCTCATAGGACTCCAAAGCTTAGAGGGAACATTGGTGGGGGCACCTCTGGGTCTCTTGCAACTTCTATATAGGCCTTTAGATCTTTGTTTTCTAGCCATGACCCATGTTCCCTCTAAGCTGTGCAGTCTTGCGAGCAAAAATTCTATTTTCTGAGCTGCTGGCATTAAAGTTGTGAGCGAGCCATTTGGCCGCTGCATAAATTAGTTTGTTCCGGAGCCCTCCTTCCTGAGCCAAGACAAAAATGTGTGAGCTGGAGGCTAAAAAACTGTGAGCTAGCTCACGCTAACTCAGCCTAGAGGCTGGCCCGCAGCTAACATGGGGCCTCTGGGGCCCGGCACCCCAGATAGAGTTTCTTCTGGGCCCCCTCCCTCCTGGGCTGCCCCCAAAGTGCTCCAACTTACCACCTGCACTGTACTTTCATTTAATAAGCTGGCGGGCTCCCCCGAGGCCCCCTCCCAAAGAATTCCCTAGCTACGGGGCTGCTTAGAGGGAACACTGGATGACCCACCCAATGTGGTGGGAACTGGCATGGGAAAGGGGAGCCCAGCGTCTTGTGGGAACACTAGATCTTTACGGTTCGAAACCTCTAGGTACAGCTGTAGCACCCAAGCTCTGTCCCTACGTTATCCTTTATTATTTGGGTCTCGTACGGGATGAATAACGTTCTCCCCTACCCCTTCCCTGATTTCAGGGAGATGTCAGAAAGCACAAGAAATCACACGGGTGCCAAAAGGGCACAAAATAGACTCAACCAGATTGGTCACGGTATGCAACCAGGAGGTCCACATTCAAACACTGTTTTGCCCTTATGGGGACTTTAAGATAGCGAGCTCCCCCCTCCTCGGTTTTCCACAAAGCAAAGGGATTGTTCTGCCCAGAACATTCAAACACTGTTTTGCCCTTATGGGGGAATTTAAGATGGCGAGCTCCCCCCTCCTCGGTTTTCAACAAAGCAAAGGGATTGTTTTGGCCTGCTAAGCACAGGCTGGTCAAAATTGCATCTCCTGGACCGAGCGCCACATAAAAGCCACACCTTTGCAGCCCACCGGGGGCTTGGTAAAGCTCCTTTTGCAACCCAGGTGGAGCCCCCTCCCTCATGCCTAGATCCAACGCCAGCTGAGAGCCCCCTCCTCCCCAGTTCCCACTGACACTCACAAGGTCATCAGTGATGGGGTCCAAACCCTCCTTCTCTCCTCCACGGCATCTGGATACAGGTCACCCGAGGATCCCGTTCCCAAGCAACGTTCAGGTTAAATTTCAATTGCCACTTGTGTGAGGAGGGGTAGTCCTGTGAGCCAGTTTTGACTAGAAGTTGGGGCATCGTTTAGGCCACTGTATTAAATTAGTCCTATTCTGTTAACCATCTTTGGTATTTTTGTCTATTCTGACTCTAACCTACAGTCAGTTCACAATTTGTGTGTTGTAATTTTGTAAGGGCCAATGGCTAATTACAATAAACTAAACTGAAGCTGACTAAAAGTTGGCATAAAAAGTATTAAAACTCCTATTCTGACAGGATTCACTTTTTTCCCTGACAGGATCATGTCATGTCTCTTTATAGGCCGGATGCTCGTCATGTGACGCATCTTGGGACACAGTCCATTTTGGCATTAAACATTCTCAATGATTCATCTCGAAAATCAGGATGCTTACGAAGCTCCCGGTTGGCTGCAACTCATCACTGGTACACTGCACGCTGCCCAGAGGGTTCTGCGAGCCTGACCAGCATGTTCGACACCAAGGTGAACAGATGTGTTGTGGACTGGATCACCCTCGTGAACCAACTGTGAGACTGAACCCTTGTTCATATTTAGAAAAGGAATGTAAAACAACTGCTGAGGTGGGGTAAGCATGTTATTTCCCATGCTGATTCATTTTTCAGATTGCACCACATGGTTTCCCACAGAAAACGGAAGGGAAGCTTTACCTTGCCTCAGGTAACAGCGGAAAGCCAACAGGGACCAACAGTGGAACCTACCACCATGTTCAAAATCAAATAGCCCAGGCAAGGGTCTCTGCCTGTCTGCCAACCTACCATACCTCTGAAGGCTTCTGGGACCCATAAGCTTTAGAGAGAGCACAAAAGCAATGAAGGGGAGGCTCTGCCTCTCTTGCAATGATACATGCCTGATACCATGGATATTCTTGATGGCGTAGCTGATCTCTCGACGGAGCTCCTTCTCATCAAATTCCATCTGCATCAAGAGGAAAATTAATCAGCGGTGGTCCATTCCCGTATGTTCTTAAACACTGATGTACCAAATGCATCGGCTGGAACAGTAGACAGGTATCCACCACAGAAAATGGAAGTCAATGCTCGTGTACTATGTGACCTTCACCTTATAATGTAAAATGGCAGCGAGTCCAAAAGAGACACAAAGGAAGTTCTTCACACAGCACAAAACCCACTCACGGAATTCACTGCTACAAGACACAGTGATGGCCACTAGTTTAATAATTTGCAGAGGACAGGTCTATCAGCTATGATGGCAAATTGAACCTCTCTGTTTACTAGCAGTGCACTTCTGAATACCAGGTAATGAAGGGCGACAGCAGGGAAAGATCTTCACGGTCTGGGGTTGTCACCGTGTGAAACAGGAAGCTGGACTAGATGGACCCTTGGTCTGATCTAGTAGGGCTCTTCTTATATTCTTACGTTAAGGGTTTTTTTTTAGAGTAAGCAGCATAAGCATTGTAAAGTTCTTTACACACTTAAAAGGGATGGAGGGATAATAATAATAATAATAAAGGGAAAGGGAGAGGAAGGAACAAAATGAGATAATTAGTTGAGAGACAGAAAATCAACCTGTGAAGGTGAAAGGTGGAGAGAATGTTTTACCTTCACCAGCTCAAAGGGGAATCGTTCATGGAAGATACGGTTGATCCTAGCACCTCCAGACAGCTCATAGGTATCAATCTGATCCCCAGAGCCTTCAATGCGTTTCTCGAAGTCCACAGCAAACTGTTGAACCATCCTATACAGAAAAAGGATCGACACCATGAAGGGAAGCATACCAGCCTGGAAGTACTTTCACTAAATTAAATAAGAGCATGGAAATGGACCCACTGGGCTTCATGCCAGCTTTGGCTTATGAGCAGTGTTCCCTCTAAGCTGAATGAGTGTGAGCTAGCTCACAGTTTTTTAGCCTCTGGCTCACAGATTTTTGTCTTAGCTCAGGAAGAAGGGCTCCAGAGCAGACTAATTTATGCAGGAGCCAAATGGCTCGCTCACCCCTTTAATGCCAGTAGCTCACAAAGTAGAATTTTTGCTCACAAGACTCCACAGCTTAGAGGGAACATTGCTTATGAGCCAGCTGTGACGCCATCTTTTTGTTGGAATTCCCATCACCCATGCTCCGGTCATTTTATTATTATTATTATTGTTGTTTCAGATTTATATCCTGCCTTGCCTGTGCAAGCAAATGGATCGCTGTCCTCTACATGAACCTTGGAAGACGGTTCAGAAAGTACAGTTGGAGCAAAAGTCTGCAGGTTGCTTCCTGATAAGGAATGCCACGGAGAACATACCACGCCAGTGATAGCACATTTGCACTGGTTTCAGATTTGCTTCCAGCAAATCTGAAACCAGTGCAAATGTGCTATCACTGGCGTGGTATGTTCTTGTGGAATGCCTCCTTCCTGTCGATCTTTCCCCACCAAATCTGAGCAGTATTGGGGGGGGGGGATTGCTCTGTGTTCCTTCCTCCTTGGAAGTGAAGACGGCTGGGATGGAGACAGGGGCGTCATCTGTTCTAGAGCTGCTTGCCCAGGTGGATGCATCGCGCTGTCCGAGGTCCCCCCACTCACTCAGGGCAGGAGTTGACCTTGATGTCTCACCTGACTGCCAACTTGGGATTCTGTTGCTACGCGTTACAATAAAGTGAAAGGGTTGTTTCCATCCCCACACACATCACCAAGATGCCCCAAAGATTGGCAGGCAGATGCTCCACTCAAAAGCAGGTGATGCCCTAAAATGGGCGTCAATGTAATGAGGATGTAATGTCTTAGTAGCAAGGTCCCTCCACTCTATATCTTTACTTTAATGATACTCAGGGGTCATTTCCTGCAGGAGCGCACAGGAGCAGAGCTCCGGCAGTAAAGAGCCCAGGGGGCGGGCACATGCAACAAGCCCCACCCCCTCCTCCCAGCAGCCCTCAGTCAGAGCAAGAAGCAGCCAGGTAAGTTGCAGAGCCCCCCCCCCGGGTGCAATACAGTCCAGGGTCACCTTTAAGACCAAGTTTTATTCAGGTACAAGCTCTACCTCCTCTACGAGGACAGATCTGCTCATCCCCCCCCCCAATAGCTAGCAATCCAAAACAGTCCAGTGGAGACTGAGCGGTGGGTGTTGCCTTCTGACACACTTCCGGTGATGTCAGGGGGTGTGGCATATGCAGATAAGTCATGTTAATGTTATGCTAATTAGCTCCTGCACCTCTTTTTCTACGAAATGACCCCTGATGATACTGCTGTTACAGCCAATTCAGCTCTGAACAGTGTCACACTAAGACTAAAAAAAGAAGGACCTTTATTTAACACATTTGCTTACATAATGTAAAAATTTAATTATTTTTAATCTTCATCGACCGAGAAAAGGACTTAGCAACTGCCAATGTAATAATAAAATCCACCTCTGCTAAAAGAACCCTCAAATTATAAGGTTTTATCCAACGATCTCTTGCCTTATTAAGTAAATCACAGTCGAATAGACAGTGTTGAAGGGTGTCGATTTGGCCAGAACCACATTGGCACAGCCGCTCAGAGTAAGACACCTTATTTAAGCATCCCAATAGCTCCCCTGACAGAATAGCATTTAATTTAGCCAGCATTTAATTTAATTTAAATAATTGTCTGCAGCTTGGAACTGTCAGGAAATCAAAAGAGGCTGAGAGAGATTGTGGTAACATTAAACCTAAACATAAAGATGAGCACACTCGGCATGCTCTTATCATGGTACTTCTAGTATCCAATTTTTCCAGCCGGCATAAGTTTGAAGAGAGAGCTGCTGAAGGCCCTTGTTCACTCTATGACTAAAGCTTTGAAGAGGAGAGACGGAAGCGTGGGAAGGATAAACTGAGCAGCTTGCTCCTTTATGATGCTCCATACACAGTAGCCATTCCCCTGCTGATCCTGATGGTTCTTTCTCTTGAATTTAGCTAGCGCATTTTAAAAAGTGTTTTTAATTGCGTGTCTTGACCCAACATGGTGGCTCAAGTGGTTAAGACGCTGAACTGCAGGCTGTGGAAGGTCAGTAGTTCAGCAGTTCAAGACCCGGGTGCCGCAAGACGGGGTGAGTTCCCGTCTCTAGTTCCAGCTCCTGCCAACCTAGCAGTTCGAAAGCAAGAAATTGCAAGTAGATAAATAGGCACCACTTCAGTGGGAAGGCAACAGCGTTCCGTGCACCTTGGTGTTTAGTCATGCCGGCCACATGACCACGGAAACGTCTTCGGACAGCACTGGCTCTTCGGCTTTGAAACGGAGATGAGCACCGCAACCCTAGAGTCGGATTCGACTGGCTTTCGAGCAAGGGAACCTTTACCTTTACCTTTTACCTTGACCCAACATCATTAATGTGGATTTTTCTTTTCTTTTTGGAAAATAACTTTGCGAGTTGAAAAGCAACAAATAAACCCATAGAAAAAGTCACTCACTGAAGCAAAGCTTTGGTCTTGCGGGCAGGGTCATCCGGGCGGAAATTCTTATACTCGTCCACTTCTTTTTCAATGGAAAGGAGCTGGCTTTGGAGTTTGTTCCGCAGGCCTGGCAGTGTGTCTCGAATGTGATTGGTCAATTGCTGTGCAGTAAGGTAAAGTTGATAAGATCAGTTTTTTTAAAAAAAATCTTGTTCAATGCAATGGATCCAACGTTGCCCAAAGGGGGCTTCCTCCACCCAAGGGAGCTTTCCTCCTTCTGTTAGAGGAACAGGAACTTCAGTTGGGGGGGAAGGCTTCTTAGACAGGAGGAACGCGTCAAACTTTGCTCAGAGGAATGGTAGGATAAGAGTTGTATCCACTCTACAGCGATGGCAGAAAAGTATTTTGGCCTAGCACAGTGGCAGAAGAGGACCAGCGGCAGCTCTGTCCATCACTAGTTGACTGGTATTTACCAGTACTGGGGATGAGGGAAGGGGACAAAATGAATTCAGATAAGGAGACATTTGCTTAAAAGATCTTGCCACTGTGGTGCATGCCCTGGTAACATTTAGAGTAGACTACTGCAATGTGCTCTATGTGGGGCTGCCCTTGAAGACTGTCCCAAAGCTACCTTTGGGACAGAATGCAGTGGCCAGAATACTGACTGGAGTTGGTCATAGGGACCATATCACTCCAGTCTTTTCACCTACACTGGTGCTAAATTTGCTTCCAATTTCAAAATGGCTAACGGCCAGCTCACCTTAAGGACTGCCTTCTTCCGTATGAACCTACCTGTCCATTCCAGTCGTCTTCAGAGCCCTTGCTTCAGGTGCCCCAGCCTAAGGCTAGATGGGTAGCAACCCAAGAAAGGGCCTTCTCTGTCTTGGCCCCAAAACTTTGGAACTCCCTTCCCAGGGAGATTCATCTGTCCCCCTCTACTGTTGTCTTCCGCCAGAGGGTGAAGATTTTGTTTTGTTTGATGCCAACCAGACTACTTTTCCGCAGTCACTGTAGGATGGATTCAACTCTTATCCTACCATTTCACTGACCAAAGTTTCATGGCTTCCCCCAGTAACTACCATTGATCCTCCTCCCCTATTGTGTTGTTATATTTATTTATATCTTTTCATTTCATAGAATGTACATCATTTAAATGCTGTTTTTATGTTTGCGACCTCGGGGACTCTATTTGGGTGGAAAGGTGGCATAGAAATATTTTAAATAAATAAATAAGTATAACCATTAGCCTAAGTCCTGCAGATTCCAGCCATCATACATTCAATTAATGTTACATGTTGGGTTTCTGCACCAACGTCCTCCCCACCCTTCACAGACAGAAGAAGAGTACTGTCATCTAATTACAATTAATCACATTGTCATAATGTAGGGGTGCCATCACACATGCTAAATAACGCACTTTCAATCCACTTTGCAACTGGATTTTACTGTGTGAAATGGCAAAATCCACTTGCAAACGGTCTCTGGAGTGGATTGAAACGGCATTATTTAGCATGTGTGAAAGCTCCCTTAGTGTCCTCACTAACACAGGTGAACTTCTTTTCTGGTAATAAACACTGCAATCTTAGGCACAGTTACTCCAGTCTAAGAGCACAAATCTCAATGGTCTTAAACCGCAGTAACTAAGCATGGTAAAATTCAGTTTAATCATGGTTAAGAATTCCAGTAACTGGAAAAGAAGCTAACCTAAATATTGGGCCCCTGTACTACCTCTCTCTTTTCATCTTCCTGCGCTGAGACTAAAGACAGAATTCTCCAATTAACTATGTTGCCTGAATGTGGGAAGGTTTCACTAACTGAGGTTATTTTTTTCTAGGTTAGTTTCTTTTCCAGTGAACAGCATTCTCAACCACAGTTTAATTCTGACCAAGAATCCTACTTATTGGGTAAGAACTAACTCCAGTGAAGGTGCCTGGATTTGGATGTCACCACTAGCGGGATGTCAGGTAGCCCTGTCATAGATCTGGAATGTGGAGGGGTACCCTCCTTCTCGTTCTCAGCTCTCTCCTGCTCAGCTACTGTGTGCTATCTTACGCTTGACCTTGTAGATGTTCCAGCTGCAGTTTACACAGCTGGGGAAGTTAACGGATTTTCTGCTATGCCCGCTTGCTTTGCTATATCCATTGGCTCATGCTTACAGGGGGAATGTTTGATTTCACTATAAGTCAGAGGCCCTAGTACTGACGGCCGTTCCTGACACAAGCTGTACACGTGTTCTTTAGTACTGGATCCACTAATAAACAGCTATCTTCTTATGAAGCCCTGTGTGGCGTGACCTGACTAAGGAGCCTGACACTGAAGTTAGTTGAAAATTTTCATTTTCAGTCGGCTTACTACATAAAGAGAGCAGAGAGGGAATACCAGAGTGATTGCCCCCATGAACAAGCAGGGGTTGTTGGTTTTTTTGCAAACTGAGCCTGTTTTTCAATACTTCTGTTTCTGACATTCCTCATGGAAATCCTGGCCAAGTTAATTCTGTCAAGCGATCAGTACCTGGTTCAGTGTTTTCTGCAGGAAGGGGGTGCCCATGCGATCAGCCATGTGCCTATATGCTGGGTGAGACAGAAAGAACTTCCTCTCTGCAGCCAGAGCAGCTGAAATGTCCTTCTTTCCATCAATATCCTTCTGACTTCTATTGACCACTCCGATGTAACCTAGGTGAAAAACAGGCCAAAAAGTCAGGTGGCTAAGGCATTAGACAGTGATGGATATAACTACAGGACCAGGAAGTAGATGGAGAGTTTGAAATGTGTTCTCAAAGAAAGTTACATCCTTCATTCAGATGACTGCCAGGAAATGAAAATGGAAACCACTGCTGTGTCGTCCAGGAACAGATGAGAACCACAGGAAATTTTGCTGTCTCCAGGTTTTGAATGGAAGCAACATAATTCTGTTAGAGAAAACCAAAATAATCTTCTTCCCCCCACCAAAAAAAGAGGGCTACAAGTTTCACAAGGAGAAACCAGGAAACGTTGGGGGCTGGGGAGGTGATCCAGCACTCCGATACTTGAGAAGGCAAGACGATTTGTCTTGAATTCCCAGGTCTTAGAACTTTCCATCCACAAATTACATGTCTAATTCCAAACCCTGTCTGCAGTGTGCAGATCAAAAAATCCACACAATGAGGAGAAGTATGGGTGGGGAGGACTTTTTCTACAAACTCAGAGAAGCACCCAGGTTTACAGAAAAAAATCTACATTGTGAGATCACAGGTAACCCCCAAATTTTGATGGAAAGAAAGGGGCATAGATGAGCCAACAGAGGGGAGAGAAGGGAAGGGGAAACATGTGAGGTGTGGATGGGAGGAGTACACAATGCGGAAGAAAACACAAGTCAGCGTGGAGGTTAAAAACGTGCATTGGTGGGTTGGGGGAGTGGCAAGAACCAACAGAGAGAAACGGGAATCTCCTCTCCCCTGCAAGTTCTCGTAGCTTGCAAAGGTATGGTTGCAAAAAACTGGCAAGGGGATTGTTGGCAGAGATCTCATAACGCCAGGGCTGTCCTTCGTCATAGAAATGGAACTAGAAGTTTTCTCATCATAAACGTATGCATGAAAGGGCTCCTTCCGGTTATGTTCGGAGCAGAACCTTGCTATTTAAGCACGCACCATATAATACGTATGTTATCTATTAAAATATAATATGTTATATATCGAAGGAGGATACCTCACAGTTTCTGGCCCTGAAATGAGTTCTGAATTCAACACCTCCCCTCTCATTCAAAGGAGTAGATCTAAAATCTGACCAGGAATCATTCTTGCTGGTCTTCTGCACAAAACATGCAAATGTTAGTGTTGGGCCAGGTAGATACTTCAAATGGCGAACCTTCTGTGGATCCACAGTCATACCTTCGTAGTCAGACACACAAACTTCCAGAGCAAAATCAAGCTTGGCAGCAACTAGTTCTTTTCATTTCTAGGTAATGCTTGCCTTCCAGGGCGGCTGACCCAGCTCCTGCACCGGCAGGGACGTTTCCCCCCGGCCTGCTTGCAAATGCTCTATCACATACACTCCCTGAATGCATGTGTTGCCCAGAGGCCCTGAGGAAGGATCCACAGCAGCCGGTGCTCCTGGCAGCTATGGTATCTACACACCCAGCTGCATGCTCCAACCACCCCTGCTGCAGCAAAGGGTCTGGGGGCACTCCTGGTGGGAAAGCCGGCAAGCTGACAGGGAAAGGGCACGACAGGAAGGGGAGGGGACACATGGGGTGGGGGTGGGAAGGGAGCCATGATGATGATCACTCCCTGCCCAGGACCCCTCAGAACTCGGAACCGGTCCTGCTTGTGGTAGACCTGAAGTCGTTTTGTTGTCCCTGAGGCCCTCACTCCTGGGGTGTTCCCGCTAAGGTTAGTGAGAGCCAGCTCACAGTTTTTTAGCCTCTGGCTCACACATTTCTGTCTTAGCTCAGGAAGGATGGCTCCAAATCGCTCACTCACAACCTTTTTTTTTTTAATGTTTTATTTTTGAATTTTTAGAAAACCATACATAGGCCCCGGTCACACGGGCAGGAAACTGCGGGGGAGAAGCATGGCTGTTTGCCCTGGGGCAAACTACTGCGCTGTTACGCGATCAGACCTCCCGTGGAGGTTCTGTGGAGGTACCGTGGAGGTTCCATGGCAAGGGAGAGGTGCTGATCACAGGACAAGCCGGCGCGCAACGAAGAAGCGTGCGCTGCGGCAAACTGTTTTTTTTGTGTGTGTACACGACAAATGCGCATGCTCCGTTGGGTGCGTGTGCGCATCCACAGAGACTTGGACAAAAAAAACCCACCTTATTTGCAAGGGGACATGGGCGGGCGCCGGATGCCACCGGAAACGCGATCAGACGCCCGCCCTTGCCCCGCAGTTTCTGGAAACTAGTACCTCCGAGGTACTACTTTTTTGCCACGCAGTTTCGGCTGGAAGCCTCGGTTGAGCCACGGGAGTGCTACGCTTCTCAGATGTGCTGGTGAGATCGCGCCCGAAAACTCCGCCTGTTTTCCGTCTCACTTGTGTAGCTTCTGTTCCGTGTGACCGCAGCCATTGTAAAGTAATCTTACAAATCTTGTTCAGCAAGATAGTAAACTTTTTGGAGTCATCTACTTATCGCTTTATACATTATTTCTTGTCTAACCAAATATACAATTTTTTCCATCTATTTTTAAACAATACTTCATCTTTACTCTGTCAGATTGTGGATAGTTCATCCATTTCTACCACTTCTAATATTTTATAGATTAGTTCTTTCTTTGAGGGTATTCCCTCTTGTTTCCAATACTTGGCAAACAGAATACGTGCTGCTGTAGGGTTGCCAAGTCGTACCTCGTCCTGAAGCGGAGGACTCCTGGGTCGATCCTGGAGCGCGCACGCCACATGCACATCACCTGGTAGTGACATGACCATGCCGGGCACGCTGGGGGCGGGGCCACGACCATCCGAGGGAAAAACATAGAGTTTTCCCTCAGATGACCGTGGCCCCGCCCCCAGTGTGCCCGGTGTGGTCGCGTCACTTCCTGATGACGTGCACGTCGGGGTGGAGTTCCCCCCGGGGCCCAATCCAGCGGTGACGGGGAACGGGCCTCTGGGGCGGGGGTTTCCCCGCCCCCCGGGGGGACTTGGCAAGCCTATGCTGCTGTGATTATATATATAATAATATATTTCTCATCTGCTCTATCTCCATCAGGTAGCATATTTAACAGAAAGAGTTCTGGGGATAATGGTATTTCTATCTCTAGTATTTCCATAAGAGGAGCTCACAAAGTAGAATTTTTGCTCACACGACCCCACAGCTTAGAGGGAGCATTGCTGCCCTCCCCTTTTTTTGTCACGGCTGGTTACCCCTTTTTCTGTTCATGTGTACACCTCAGGGTGGGCCTAGTAAAAACAGATGGAGCCTGAATTAAGGTGATATCAAAAGGCAGCGAGTCACATGGAGGCGGAAAGGAATGCAGGCCGGCTCCTCTATCGATCACACAAATACCCACCCTAGGAGGGATTCAGTCAAGGGTTATTTTCGCCTAAGGCCCTCAGAGCCTCTTCCCAGAAAATTTGATCCTAACTAACAACCCAGATTTTCAAGACAATATAGGCCCTTTCCCAGTCATGACAAGTACCCAGCCATATCTGACTTCCAAATCTTCCCAAGGGAACACTTTAGACACTCCATGCAAAAGGAGAAAATTCCCCTGGGTACGGTAGTAAAGACATAGGATTTCTTTTCAGGCTGGTTCATCTTCGAAAGATCGCATTTTTATTCTTCCCATCTTCTGAGGCCAACCCCCCATCCCCTCCTTAATCACAGAAAAATCAGCCCCACTTTTTGTAGCCCATTTGGGACTCATCCTGTTACCCATGCCTCACAGTTGGCGTCCTGCTTCTCTGCTTCACTGACTTGTCTCCACATCTCGTTCCCCGCCTGGTCAGTTTCAGCTCCTGAAGCTGCTGCTTCACCCCAAGGACAACCCCCCTTCTCTCCAAGTGCATATATGTCTCGCCCACCCCCCGCCGCCTTTAAGTTTTATTCTCCAGTAGGCACAGAGTTTTGTAAGGAACGGTTTTCTGTTGTCTTTACTTGACATTTTCCTTTCTGTAATTTTATTTTCGCCCTACCATATTGCTTAAATGAATGTGGCTTCTCTTCTGTTTATAAATTTTTTAAAAAAAACCTTTCTGTTTAAGAACCTCCCCACCCCAGCCCCCAATTTTTCCAAGTGTTGATTTGAATTTGGACCTTGGTATACACAGGCTAGATCCCAAGTATTAAAGTACCCAAAAGACATGTGTTTGTTCCCTGTTAGCAGGGGGACGCCTTTGAATTTTGTGGCCCTGACCTATGTAGACCTATTTGAGTCACAATTTGCTACCTTCTCTGGACTTTTTAAAAGAAGTCTTTAAAAATCTTTGGATTGACTTGCTTTTTTCCAAGGGCCCCGCATACAGTTAAACAGATAAAGATGCCAGGAACCTGAACGAAATTTGTTAAGAAGTTTAAGGCGGGGTGCCAGCGGTGGTTAATACTGAATTCAGAGCCAGATACATGTGGCAGTATGCCATCCTCATCACTCACCTCCTGCATGTTTTTAAAAGTGGCCTGACAGGCCGCGTGTGCCCAGTGACACCCCCAACATCTTGCAGTGACTCTTCTCCTTGTGGGAGGCGGCAGGGGGTGGCCAGTCGGCCACCCAAGCCAAGACCTACTTCCCACCAAGCCGTCACCAATCTCCTGTTACAGCAACAGCTCTTTAAAGGGGCAAATTTCTGGGGCAGAGGCCCAAACCAGCCCTCCACCATCCTGGTAAATCTGAGAAAGTCCTTCACTGCTGGACAACTCGGTTGTTTCTCTGTAGCAGTAGAAAAGAGCGAGAGTCCAGGAGCACCCTAAAGATTAACAAAATATGTGGCAGGGGAGGAGCTTTTGTGAGTCACACGGCGCATTGTAGTGGTTTAAGTGCATGGGCTCTAATGTGGGAGAACCGGGTTTGATTCCTCACTCCTCCACTTCCACCTGGCTGGTTGACCTTGGGCAAGCCGTAGTTCTGATAAGAGCTGTTCTTGAAAAAGAGCAGTTTCTGTCAAGAGCTCTCTCAGCCCCACCCACCTCACAGGGTGTCTGTTATGGGGAGGGGAAGGGGAAGGAGTTTGTAAGCCACTCTGAGACACCTTTGGGTAGTGAAGGGCAGGGTATAAATCTAATCTCCTCCTCCTCCTCCTCTAAAGAAGTGAGCAGTGACTCACAAAAGCTCATCCCCTGCCCCAAATTCTGTTAGTCTTTAAGGTGCTACTGGGCTCTCGCTCTTTTCTACTGCGGTAAAGGTAAAGGTTCTCTTGCTCGAAAGCCAGTCGAATCCGACTCTAGGGTTGCGGTGCTCATCTCTGTTTCAAAGCCGAAGAGCCAGCGCTGTCCGAAGACGTTTCCGTGGTCATGTGGCCGGCATGACTAAACACCAAGGCGCACGGAACGCTGTTACCTTCCCACCGAAGTGGTCCCTATTTATCTACTTGCAATTTCTTGCTTTCGAACTGCTAGGTTGGCAGGAGCTGGAACTAGAGACGGGAGCTTACTCCGTCTTGCGGCACACTTGGGTCTCAAACTGCTGAACTACTGACCTTCCACAGCCTGCAGTTCAGCGTCTTAACCACCTGAGCCACCACAGCTCCTCTTTTCTACTGCTACCGACAGACTAACGCAACTACCCATCTTGGTTATTTGTCTGTGTTTCTTCAGACCGTTAACTTAAAATTCCAGCATCGGATGTTGTTGCTCTTGCGCTTGACCTTTTTAACCCATTTTGAGGTTTTGGAATCTTTTTGCACACCCCAAGTGATTTTTATCTTGAGCCTTGGGATGATGCTCCTGAGACTGGAGCAGGTCAGCATTACCACAGTGGAAGTTTAGTAAGAAACGAGGAGTCATAGTCCCCCCTATGACAGGAGGGGGAAGAAGAATGTTGCAGGGGAGGAGAAGAAAAGGGGCCCATACCTCTCCGTAGTGGAAGCAGCTTGTTCTCTAGAACATCCCGAGCATCCGTGCCTTCGTCCATGAGATCCAGTTTGGTGATGACTCCAATCGTACGTTGGCCTGTCAGGGCATAAGCAGACAGTGGCACACCTTGAACCAATGAGAGTTATGCGGCAGTCCCTCGGTCAGCTTCATGCCACTAGTTGGCTTCATCCCCTGTGTCTGACAGATGAGATCTCCATTCCCATATGTCAGTAGCAAAAGGGGACCAGGACATTTGGTTAGCGTAAAGTCAAATGCCCAGCTATACACAGGACAAGTTCTCTAAGAGCAGGGGCCATTTCCTGCAGGAGCGCACAGGAGCGGCGCTCCGGCAGTAAAGAGCCCAGGGGGCAGGCGCATGCAACAAGTCACGCCCCCTGCTCCCAGCAGCCCTCAGTCAGAGCAAGAAGCAGCCAGGTAAGTTGCAGAGCCCCCCGCCCCGGTCCAAAATAGTCCAGTGGCAGCTTTAAGACCAAGTTTTACTCAGGTACAAGCCCTCCCTCCTCTGCGAGGACAGATCTGCACGTTCCCCCCCCCCCAATAGCCAGCAATCCAAAACAGTCCAGTGGAGACTGAGCGGTGGGTGTTGCCTTCTGACAAACTTCCGGTGATGTCAGGGGGTGTGGCATATGCAAATACATTATGGTAATGCGTTATGCTAATGAGCTCCTGCACCTCTTTTTCTACGAAAGAACCCCTATCTAAGAGACAACCTTGCTAGCTGTTTGAGAAAAGCAGCATAGAGCAGAAATTCCAGCTGCCTTTCTGTGGGATGATCTGGGTGATAAAGCGTAGCAATGGAAGCCTGTCCCTTCATTCAAAGGAGAACTTTTGAAATTCAGCCTCGTGGCAGACCCTTAAGGATGTAAAAGCATGTACTTGACAGGACCGCATATGTCTTCGTACATAAGAACGTAATAGGGCATCAGATCAACGGTCCGTCTAGTCCAGCATCCAGATTCAAACAGTGGCCAGTCAGATGCCACAGGGTGTGCAGACAGACAGCCCTCCCCTGCTGACTGCTCTCTGGTCTCAGAGCCCAGAAGTCCCATTCAGCTACCAAGGCCACCGACAGAACCTATCCTCCATGAATCTATCCAACTGTTTTTAAAATCCCATCTAAACCAGTGGCCATCACGGCATCTTGTAGCAGTGAGTCCCACAAGTCAGCTACCTGTCGTGTGAAGCAGGGCTGGCTGTCTTCTCGAATCTACTGCCAATCAGTTTCGTAGGAGGACCCGAAGTCCTAGTATTATGGGAGAGGGAAAACAATTTCTCTGTATCCACTTTCTCTACACTATACCGCTTCGTTTGCAGATCCTTTCTTGGTCATCCCAGCACAGAATTTCCCTTTTTAAAATTGTCATTCAGCACTTTCAGTGAGATATCCACCACAACCCCGCAGGAATTGGCTGGACCGCATGAACTGCAAAGTATAATATTTTCAGTGGACGGTACGCATCACGTTGTCTTCATTTGCTGCAAATACGTTTACTCTTCTAAGGTCACACGGGCCGGATAACGCGGGGGGGGGAGGCGGGGTTTTTTGCGCCGCCACAATTAGAACCGCCATAACCGAATGTTGTGCGCACCTGAAATGAGAGCCGCCATAACGCAATCCCACGCATCGGCGGCATGCCACGGTTCCTTCCCTCCGCACCTGCGCATCAAAAAGGGGCCGGAGGGAAAAGCCGCGGCCGGCGCAATCACACTGAGGGACTCCGGAGGCAGCCCAAGCCAAACCGGTTGCTAGTACCTTCGAGCAGGTAGGTTTTAATCGCGCATTTTCGGCGGTACGCCACGGGTTTGCCACAGGTGCGCTCCACTTCCCAGATGTTGTGGTATGATCGCGCCTGGATAATCTGCCATGCAATCGTTGCTCTCCCGCGGCAAATCCTCCATGTGAACAGGGCCTAAAATACCTTTTTGTTGCTTCACCTATTTGTGGCTGGCCATTCTGGTTGTTATAAATGGCCCTCTCGTACAGTTTTTCACAACCTGGCACACTGACAGCCATCGGTTAAGAACCTGATCTTAGCAGCTTGATATTTGAGGAATTTCAGACAGATGATATAATCTGGAAGAGGAACGGTTCCCAAACGGTTTCTGGTCTGTAATTTCAGACAGAACTGTTTTAGAACCGGTTCCCTACCGGAATATATTTGTAATTTCAGACACAAACGCTTCTGTCCCGATTAGGAAATGGGGCTGAAGCGTTTTACCTGTCAACTGCTTCCAAGCAGTGTTCCCTCTAAGCTGAGTTAGTGTGAGCTAGCTCACAGTTTTTTAGCCTCCGGCTCACACATTTTTGTCTTAGCTCAGGAAGGATGGCTCCAAAGGAAACTAAGTTATACAGCAGCCAAATCACCCGCTCACAACTTTAATGCCAGTAGCTCACAAAGTAGAATTTTTGCTCACAAGACTCCACAGCTTAGAGGGAGCATTGTTTCCAAGTAGTCTTCAGCTTCCTCTCCCGGTTCCAATGCACTTTTTCCCGCCGTTTTTCGCCCGCGCAGGTGATCTCCGGCTTTTTTGGGGGGGTGTTCGCTTTAGAGCGTTATAGCGCTATAGCGCTATAACGCAACAGCATTATATAAACCCCATTGGAATGCCTGGAGTGTTTTGTTATAGTGCTATAGCACTATAGCGCTCTAAAGCGAATGTTCAAAAAAAAAAGGCGGAGATTGCCCGTATGGCGGGGGAAATGGCGGGGAAAAAGGGGGGAAAAGCGGGGCAGTCTGAAATGGCAAACCGCTTCAGATCCAGCTCTTTACCAGAAGGGGAAAGCCATGTGTGAAATGGCAGCCCTATACCGGTTTACTCCATGATGGATCAAAAACGGCTTCAAAACGGGTTAAAAAGGATAATGTGAAATTCCTCATTTGTCTCTAGCCTCTGGAACGTCATGCTCATCGGAATTTAGGGGAAGCAACATGAAGAAACCGAAGAGCCATGAAGGTTACTCTAAAAACAAGAGCTGGGCTTACCTTGGGGATCGACTTCTTTTGCAATCTTGAGAGCATCTGAGTTGGCCAGATCGGAATTGGCTGGCGAAACCGCTAGGATGAGGCAGTTCTCTTTGGTGACAAACTGCATGAGCATGTCGCGGATCTGGGTTTCAATGTCAGGTGGCTGGTCTCCAACTGGAACTTTAGTCATCCCAGGTAGATCCACCAAGGTCAAACACAAGACTAAATGAGGACGAAAGAAGAGAGGAAGATGTCCAGCATGAGAAAACCATTGTGTTGATGTGGGATACCTAATAGAAACAGTCTGGTGTAGTGGTTAGGAACACGGAGTCTAATCTGGGAGAACCGGGTTTGATTCCCCACTCCTCCACTTGCAGCTGCTGGTGTGACCTTGGGTCAGTCACAAGTTCTCTCCGAGCTCTTCTCTCAGGAGCGGTTCTCAGTCAGAGCTCTCTCAGCTCCACCTTCCTCACAGGGCGTCTGTTGTGGGGAGGGGAAGGGGGGGGAGATTGTAAGCCGCTCTGAGACGCCTTCTTCTTCTATATGTCAGTGGAGCATTTTACAGCTCACAGAAGAAAGTAAATACACGGTGTTCAAAAGCTCGGAGTGCAGATGATGGTTTGAGTTATCAGTGTGATCATTTGAAAGCCAAATCCCTGCCCACAGGGCTCCTAACAGCATTAGTTTAAGAATTGCTCTGCTAGATCAGAATGAATGCTCAACTTGTTCAGCCTACAGGAAACTAACCTGCAAGGACGGTAAGGTGGAGATAGTCAGCCCCCTGTATTTGTCCCAGCCAACTGGTAATCAAAGATTGTAGCTAACAACCGTTAACTAGATAGACTTCTGCTCCATGTATTTGTCTAATCCTTTATTTGGAAGCTAGCTAAGCTAGTGACCAAGAGGAAAGACAGCATAGTATAGCTCGACCTCGTTGTCAGATCTCGGGAGCGAAGCACGGTTGGTGCTTGGAAGGGAAACCACTCAGGAAGACTCTACAGAGGAAGGCAACGGCAAATCACCTCTGCTTCTCACTTGCCTTAAAAGCCCCTTGTTGGAGTCGCCATAAGTCAGCTGCAACTTGATAGCACTTTACACGCCCAAGCTAGTGACCACCACTGAATCTTGGGCAATGATTGCCATACACCCATTGGCGTGAATACATACTTACTTTTCATTTATCCTGCAAACGCATTTCATTGGACTGAACTGTAGTCCAGTGACAGACAGACTTGTCTTCCCTATCTATTTGCTCCACACTGCACATAAAAGTATAAACCTCTACGTAGCATTCTGTCTCTTCCCATCATCTTCTTTTACTTATTTATCTATGATATTTATAGTCCACCTTTTTCACCGAGACTCAGTGTGAATTACATCAGTGCAACAGACTTTGGGATACGGAAATCTGAAAACAGTTTTAGAAGTGGTTTCTTCACTGAGACACTGAAGAGAACATAAAAGCTTTCCATGGGCACCAACAGGGGTCATTTCCTGCAGGAGCGCACAGGGGCAGAGCTCCGGCAGTAAGGAGCCCAGGGGGTGGGCACATGCAACAAGCCCCGCCCCTGCTCCCAGCAGCCCCAGGCCATGAGGAGCACAAGGATCCCCCCCATGGCTAGCAATCCAAAACAGTCTAGTGGAGTCTGAGCGGTGGGTGTTGCCTTCTGACACACTTCCGGTGATGTCAGGGGGTGTGGCATATGCAAATAAGCTATGCTAATGAGTTATGCTAGTGAGCTCATGCACCTCTTTTTCTATGAAATGACCCCTGGGCACCGACAAACATTGGAAGTGACTGAATCATAAATTCCACTGCCAGTACACCCCCCCAGCTGGCGTGAAGACGGTATTTACCGTGGGGGGAGTAGACTCGCAGGTTGATTGGGACTGGAGAAATGCCTTTGTTGGATCCAGTAACTCTGTCAGTCTCTGCTTCGATCTCCTGACGTATCTCCTCAAAGTCAGTAAATTTCTTCCCTTTGCAGTGCAAAAATTCTCCATATTCTAGTTGGGTGGTGGAGGAGGAGAGACAGAAAATCACAAGCAATCATTATGTGAACAAGGATGATCACAGCGGGCTCACTCGTTCCTGGTTACCTCCCAAAAACACTTTGCTTCCTCGCTGTTTGCAGCAAGGCATAGGCCCTGATATCACACATCTCAACGCATGTCTGGAGGCTGCTGCCAGGTCTACCACAGGTTTTGGGGGTAACGTCCGCTATTTGCTGCATGATGTATAAACATCGTACCCTGGGGATGGGCAATCGGTTTGGGTTTTTTTGCATTTCAAAAATTCCATTTGTTTTTGTATCAATCGTTATTGCAGTCATTCCTTTTTATTGGCCAAGTTCAGACTGGCAGTTTGGCCCGATATAGGCACGTTTCAGAAACGTTTCACAAACGGACTAAAGGGCCCATTCACACAGGCACATCTGTCCGGCGTTCCCCAGCGTACTCAACCCGTCTCGTAACGCTTCCCTCCCGAGTTTAAAAGATACCAAGTGAAAGTGGTATCAAACCCTGGAAAGTGCGATTTATCCCGTGTCCATCCCGCACCAACAAAGTGTGAACACCAAAAGCAGCATTTTTCTTTTGCCCTTATTTATTTATTTATATTTACATTTATATCCCGCCCTACCCCGAAGGCTCAGGGCGGCTAACAAGGGCACAGTCTGCCAGGTTAAAACAATAACATATAGTTTAAAAACAATAAATTACAATAAAATATCATAACAGATTACACAGATTTAAGCAAGAAGGGGAGATCTTAACCTCACATAGCTACGTCCTACGATCTTGTCCTCAGAGGCTTATGCGCTTATGCATAAGCGTATATCTCCAGATTACCAAATAGAAAGCCGCGTCTTACAGCTGTGCCTCTGCCAGGGGCTGGCCAACGGTGTGAACGTTCCCTTGGGCCTCCTCCCCAGTATCAGTCGATGCAGTGTGACCGGGAAAACACAAAGTGTTCCGGGTCTTTTTTGCCACGACTCCCTCCCGCTTCAAACTGCCCGTCTGAACTCAGCCATTACTAACATTCCCATTATGGGAACGTCCCCCTTCTTTTCTTCCTTCCAGCCGTGTTAGGCTGCTAGAGTCCCTTCCCCTCCTCACATGCTGTAGGCACAAACCCCACCTGGTAGAAAAGGGCCAAGAGTCCCAGCAGTACCTTAAAGACTACATTTGTGGCCGGGGAGGAGCTTTTGTGAGTCACTGCACACTTCCTCAGCTACTCACAAATTCATCCCCTGCCACAACGTTCGTTATTTATTTTATTTTATTTATTTTATTTTCGCATTTATATCCCGC
>NW_015166578.1:10752-13433 GCF_001447785.1 Gekko japonicus | reverse complement strand
GGGGGGGGGCATATGTGGACGCCCACTGCCTCAGCCAAAGGCCTGGCGGAAGAGCTCCATCTTGCAGGCCCTGCGGAATGGAATAAGACCACCCAGGGCCCTGATCTCAATAGGGAGCATGTTCCACCAGGTGGGGGCCAGGGCGGAAAAAGTCTTGAAGGTGCTACTGGGACTCTTGCTCCTTTCTACTGCCACAGACAAACACGGCTACCTATCTTGACCGGGGGTCATTTCCTGCGGGAGCGCACAGGAGCGGAGCTCCGGCAGTAAGGAGCCCAGGGGGCGGGCACAAGCAACAAGCCCCGCCCCCTGCTCCTAGTAGCCCTCAGTTGGACCACGAGGAGCAAGAAGCAGACAGGTAAGTTGCAGAGCTGCCCCCCTGGCCCGCCTTCAGGTACAAGCTCTTCCTCCTCTGTGAGGGCAGATCTGCTCGCCTCCCCCATAGCTAGCAATCCAAAACAGTCCAGTGGAGCCTGAGTGGTGGGTGTTGCCTTCTGCCACACTTCCGGTGATGTCAGGGGGTGTGGCATATGCAAATAAGTTCTGCTAATGAGCTCCTGCACCTCTTTTTCTATGAAATGACCCCTGATCTTGACCAAACCCCATACATGCCAGGGAATGAAGTCCCAAGCATGCAATTCACATAGCACATCTGACTCCTATTCCATGTGGTGAACATGTGTCCACTACGGGGGCTTTCTAACAGGTGAATGTTTGTATCAGGGAAGGAGGGAATAGAAGCAGGAGAGCTCTCCCACCAGACCACTTATTAGCTATCAGCCTGGGGGTCACGACAACATGGTAAGCGTGGTGGGGGTGAGGAGGAGAGAAGAGAATATATAAACAAATAGCACTTGCCATTCACCACACTTTGTTCTTGTTACCATAACAAAAGAGGGTGCCCCTTTGGTGAGGGGCTGTGGCTCACTGGTAGAGCATCTGCTTGGCACTCAGAAGGTCCCTGGTTCAATCCCCGGCATCTCCAGCAAAAAAGATGAATCAAGTGGCAATGGGAAAGACCTCAGCCTAAGACCTTGGAGAGCCACTGCCAGTCTGAGTAGACAATACTGACTTTGACAGACCAAGATTCAGTGTTAAGGCAGTTTAATGTATTCATGTGAAATGAACAGGCTATTTTGGCTTGGTTTCTGGTTTTCATTCATTTGGTAATAAGTACAGATTCTTAAAAAGTCTATATCACTGCAACTCTGCAGGACAACTTTGTGAGAAGAGGAAGAGGAAGAGGAGGAAGAGGAAGAGGAAGAGGAGGAAGAGGAGGAAGAGGAGGAAGAGGAGGAAGAGGAAGAGGAAGAGGAAGAAGAAGAAGAAGAGGAAACCGCTGACATACCTGTGTTGGCATTAACCAGTTGCAGGACCAGGGGGCGTCTGGTGACAATGCCAGATCCACGGGGAAGGAAATCCCTGAAATGAAAGAACAGTCTTGATAAATGGTGGTTTCCTTCCTTTTAAACCAGTCAAAAGGCCTTCACTCAGGAAACTCTGAAGCATCCCTTACTTCAGCTGGGTTTGTCATGCAAATATAAAACAAACACTGGACAGAAGGCTTGTTTGCCTTACAAATGCTGGTCCTCCACCCTCTTCCCCACTCTACTCTGCAGCAAATCACGTTATCCCAAACAAGATGCTCAAAAGAAACTTGAGCCTACTGTATAAAAACACCCATATTCATATATTTTATCTAAAGAACAGAAAGCAAGAAAGAAAAGAAGCAAAATCACATGCTCGCCTTGGGGGTGGGGAAAAAAAATAAAAGTACCAACTAAAAACCCAAAGCATATATTGTTGTCAAATTTTATTTTATTTATTTTAACTTTATAACACAAACAGCAAATTATATATAACAATTCCTTTCTCAAAATTAAAATAAACAATACCACACAAAAATATCATGAACATATCAAAAGTAATGAATGCAACAACCAAAACAGATCAATTAAGATATAATTACCTGGACACTTAAAAGACACTTGTGCCTTTGTAAGTTTTGAGATCGGTTGACAATAGGGTTGCCAAGTCCTTACTGTATGCAGAGCGCTGCTCCAGGAGTCTGTGTGCCCGCGCCGAAATTACATCACCCGGAAGTGACGCAACCACGTCGGGCACACCAGGGGCGGGGCCACAATCATCCGAGGGAAAACCATAGAGTTTTCCCTCGGATGACCGCGGCTCCACCCCCAACACGCCCGACGTGACTGCGTCACTTCCGGGTGACGTGCTGACGCCGGGCACGTCGCGTGCTTTGGGGGTGGGGTTCCCCCTGGGTCCCGATCCGTCGGTGGTGGGTAACGGTTCTCTCGGGCGGGGGTTTCCCCGCCCCCCGGGGGGACTCGGCAAGCCTAGTTGACAAACGTATCTTTTTATTATTTCTTACACTTCCTAGGGATGTTATACTTTATTAAAATAACACCCTATCCTAAAATAAAGCCTTATTTTCTGGTTGTCTTCTCTTTCATTGCTTTTTCTGGACATATCTAGCCATCACCATATTGATTCATTGAATGTCCCATCCTGTTGATGTATTCATTCACTATGTGTCACCTGCCTTGAGTCCCAGTGAGAAAGGCAGACTATTAAAAAACAGGAAGGAAGGAAGGAAGGAAGGAAGGAAGGAAGGAAGGAAGGAAGGAAGGAAGAAAGAATTTTGAATGAAACATTGTAGA